>NC_142503.1:19077500-19222500 GCF_057876585.1 Rhinolophus sinicus
CTGTCTGTCTCTCTCTCTCTCTCTGTCTCTCTCTCTGTCTCTGTCTCTCTCTCTCTCTCTCTCTCTCTCTCTCTCTATATATATATATATATATATATATATATAGAGAGAGAGAGAGAGAGAGAGAGATAGATAGATATAGATATATAGATATACACACTGTTTTTTTAGAATGGATAGTCTGGATATGAGAAGTAACATTTATCAAGTGTTTGATAATATAAAATCCAAGTATTTTAGTTTTCCTAGAGTACTGTTTTCAGACAAAAAATTCCAGTGTGTGTCATCTGAAACATATATCTGTAAAATAAAGTACTGAAAAACACAATAAGTCTAAATTATTAAAAACCTTTATTACTAAAAATAGTTTTCATTGAATTATCAGTCTCTCTATGATGAATGACAAATATTAAATCATGTTTCCAAACATTTAGAGTCAGTTCTCAAAAAAGAAAAGAAAGTGAATAAAGAATTTTGTTTTGCATAAGATTTCAAAGATTCAGTATCCTCTATATATGAATAGAAAGCAGAATAAAATAACTAAAACATAAATCAATAAAATGAAATGAATCACTTCTATTGAAAGCTTCCCCTGATGATAATATTGAGTACTTCAGAGATAAAAGGAGACATTCTTAAGGAATGATTTTATATTCTTTTTAGGTAATGATGTATTAAATAGCTATCAAAATTACAAAAACACAAAAAGAAATTCATGGGTATAATTATATTGCCACATACTTTAAAATTGCATATCTCTAATTGATACTTTTAATCTCCTACTATCGTTGAATTACACCTGCAAAAAGGTTACACTCAGATTTTCAGTACTAACTGTAGGGTGTTTTGAATTACAGAACTGAATGCTACATTGATAGAATAAATGGAAATTTCATAAAAATAATTTTAAAATTCTGAAGTTATAATTTTTAATAATGTTTGCAATATAATCTCACTACTATCAAACTCCTGAAAATAAAAGGGGATAATTTAGGTTTTTCTGAAGATATACATATCATGTACTCTTTCAAATACATTGTCTATTTCTATACAACTAGCTCTGTTTAGAATGTGATCAGAATGCCTGCTGGGCCAATTTATTTGACCTCCTAAATAATAATTGCTTTAAAGTGATGATATTATTTTAGTTTTAATACTACAAATACATCCTCCAAATTAGGTCTAGAGAGAATTTTCTAACATTCATATCAGACAATGTCATAAAATTATTCAAAGCATCTCATAGTTATTAGGAAAAAATTTCTTAGAAAAGCTGGCATTAGCCATATACTACCACTTGGCATCTCTAATTCTAGGCTTCAGCTATCAACCACAGAATATCAGTTCAAACATCTGTATTTGTCTCCAAGACCTTTTAAATCACCTTCTTCTATATAGTTAACTCATTTATTTGCTTGCTCGTTCTTTTACGTTCAAGATTTATGTTCCCTGGGAAGGATATTTGTATATCCTCTCTCTGCCTTAGCTCCTGTGTGCTACCTATATTATCTAGTGTAGCACTATACTACACAGCATCTTAATTTATTGACTTACATAGGTGAGCTATTTGAGGAAAATAATACTTAACTAGTATTTTCCTCCCAGGGCATACGACTACTTATAATGGCACTTCAGAATATTCTTATACAATTGAAAACATGCTCAAGATAATTAAACTGTATTATTGAAGACAAGTCAAAAGTCATTCTTTTATCTAGCATTTTCCCCACACTGTTAAATGTTACCCTTTGGTCCAAAGTAATATTTTTCTAATGGAACTGGACTTAAAATAAAGAGACACATTGGATAAATAACACACACACGCACTCACACACACACTAGGTTGGTGCAAAATTAATTGCGGTTAAAGAGGTTAAAAATAATTGCAAAAACCACAATTACTTTTGTGCCAACTTAATATATATATATATACACACACACACACACACACACACACACACACACACACACACATACATAACAAGTTTATTCATAACTTTAAATTGCAGATTGTTTTTGTCACACAGAAAACCAAGCCTTTAAAAATTTCAGGATATACTTTCATTTTAGGTTGACATTTTTAAACCATTACATATTAACTAGTAACAAAGCCCACGAACTTTTTTTTTTTTTGGGGGGGGGGGACAGGGGCATCTATGTATTCTTTCACACATTTTCACACATTAATTTGTTTTCTGTATGAGGTTAAACAATCCAAATGATGCGACTTTTATTTTGTGATATTAGAGGTTTTTTTTGTGTGTTTTTTTAAATAAGTGCATTACTTTTTAAATTACTAGTATAAATAACCATAACAATTGGATAATCATCATTATCTTCTGCCTCCACATCTTTCCAACTGTGGAAGCTATTTTTTAAGTTATGGGTAGTTTATATATTTTATTTTTCTTCATGGAAAACTATTTTCATTTTACATCCTTTTCAAATTTTTTTCCTAATAATTCATCTTCATCCTAAAAATGCCTTATATATTTGAAAATGTTCAATTTATCATTTTTCATTAACAAAAATCTCTTTCTCTCTCTCTTTCTCTCTCTCTCTCTCTCTCTCTCTCTCTCTCTCTCTCTGTCTCTGTCTCTCTCTCTCTCTCTCAATTAGTCAGTGTTTTGTAGAGAAACAGAACAGGGTGTGTGTCTGTGGTGTGTGGGTGTGTGGGTGTGTCGGTGTGTGTGTGTGTGTGTGTGTGTGTGTGTGTGTGTGCGCAAAATGAAAATAAGAGGGAGGGAGGGAGAGGGGGGGAGAGAGAGAGAGAAAGAGAGAGACAGACAGAGAGAGAGAGAGAGACAGAGAGAGAGAGATTGATTTTACAAAATTGGCTCTCCAATTGTGGAGGCCAGCAAGCCCAAAATCTGCACGGTAGATTAGTAGGCTGGAGACCCAGAGAAGGACCCAGAGAAGTTAATCATGCAGCTTGAGTCTGAAGACAGCCTGCAGATAGAATTCACTCTATGCATCTGTGTCCAAATTTCCTCTTCTCATTAAGACACCAGTCATATTAATTATTACCTCATTTTAATTTAACTACCTCTTTAAAGACAAGGAGATACTGAGATACTGGTGGTTAAGACTTCAACATATATCTTTTGAGTGAACTTATCCCATAAAAGATAGATAAATATAGATAGATACCTATAAGTATAACTGTAGATGTAGAGAGATAAAGATGTATAAACTGAAATTTAAATTATATATATGCATATATATATATATATATATATATATATATATATATATACATACATATATACATTTACCTCTAGAAAGCAGTGTATCTCGCTTTGTGTGTGTGCGTGTGTGTATAAAATTAATCTCAATGAGATGAAAATAATTTTAAAAATATTAATTTATACTTCCATGCAGGATGTGTATTTCTAGAATCTGACAGTATTCAGCAAGACTATGCCTTTAGATTCTGTATATAAAGAACTAGGAAATCTTAACATAAAGAAGGAAATGGCTGTATTTCTGAGTTCTATTCCACAAAAATCAATTTTTGCATATAATCAAATATTCTATTTAATGATAGCTAATCATAGATAAAAGCATTAAATTATACATTAATTTTTGGAGGAAACCATTTTTGAAATCATTAAATTTGCAAATGATTTTTAACTAGTCTTTAGTTTAATTGACCTGCTCTGTACAAACATGATATTTAGAATTGCATTTACTTGGTTATCTTCAAGAGTTTATTTGACTTACGTCATAAATACGTTTCCGGATGGATGAGAGATATGTAAAGTGGGGCAAGAAGAATTATCATGGCACTAGGCATTTCTCAGACAAATCAAGTTTGGCAAGATTCTGTATCAGCCTATGTGTCTGGCATAGATTGACTTCAAACTACCTGTGCACTTGTATATATAAACTGTATTTGTATATAAAAATATGAAGAGTGTTGTTATGAAAAATAAAACAATGAAATGCATTCATATATGGATATTCTACTATTACTAGTATCGACACCAAATAAATGAGTTACCTTATATCATATGTATATAATATACCAGGGCAGTGCATGGTTTATATGAGTTATCTTCATCAACCCTCACAGTGACCTTGCATACTAATGATAATGGAATTTGACAATTTTATACTGAACAAATATCAGGAATTGATAATGTATTTTTAATAAATTGATTCAATAGGTTAGGTCTTGGGAACCTAATGATGAAGAAGACATGAAAACTCAAAAATAATTTATTAGTAAAAATGGTAAATGTAAAAACATAATAAGCTGGGCACTGCGCCAGTTATCTAATAGGAGTAAAAGACAAGATATTCAAACACCTGATGAAAGTTCCATTCCGAAATAGGGAATGTCTGAATTTCCTGTACAGATTTGTTAACAGTTTCCCAGAAAACAGACCTATTTACTAGATAATTCAGAACCTAATTCTGATCCATAGGGAGAAACTGGTTAGAAAAAGTTGCAAGTGTTCAAAATTTTTGAAAAGAAAAAATTAATTGACTTGGATTTTTGTCTAAGAAAGATAATTCTGGAAGGAGTAAAAACATTCTATATATTATAGAAAGGAGGAATTTTAATAAGGTCAGATTTAAATTGAGATTATGAATCAAGAGTAGTCTACCTCAAAGGCTAACTCTCAACTCAAACTAAGAAAGTCAAATTACTTATAAGAGGTCAAATTTCTTGTATTTTAAAATTTTAGAACAATCTCTATCATATATTGTTTTTCAAGAAAATGTCAAGGCAGATACATTCCTGAAGAGACGGATGCTACTCTGAACCACACGAACTATTATAAGCTAGTGATAGTTTCATTATCACAACGCAATTCATAATACTTAGGTGTTCTTCCTCTCCCCAAGCAGAGGGTCCAAGAAACTTGTTCTGGGAATGGTTATGTCAAAACATAATAATAAGATAGAAAAGTAGACCATTTACTGAAGAAAAACAAAAGCAACAGCAAAAAATATAATCTTGCATGTATTTGCCACCATGGATACTGCTGCAATGAACATAGGGATACATATATCTTTATGGATAAATGTTTTCTGATTTTTTGGGTAGATACCTAGAAGAGGGATTACTGAGGAATATGATAATTCTATTTTTAATTTTTGGAGGATCCACCATATTATTTTCCAAAATGTCCTTCGATAGATAATTTTGGGTAAAGAAGATATGGTACATATATACAATGGATATTACTCAGCCATAAGAAAAGATGGCATACTGCCATATGTGACAACTTGGATACATCTTGGGATATCATGCTAAGCAAAAAAAAGTCAGACAGAAAAATTCTGAGAACCATATGATTTCACTCATATGTGGGATATAAAACTGAAAGCAACAAACGGACAAGACAAAGAAACAAAAACTCACAGACACAGAAAATAGTTTAGTGGTTACCAGCGGGTAAGCGGGGATAAGGGGTGGTATAAAAAAGTAATATATGGTGACAGAAAGATATTTGACTTTGAGTGGTGAACACACGACGCAATATACCGATGATGTATTATAGAATTATACATTTGAAACCTACATAATTTTATTAACCATATCACCCCAATAAATTTAATAAAAAATACTAAAAACTATATATAACTATATATATATATATATATATATATATATATATATAACTATATATATATTCTTGCTATTGAGAAGCTACCCATGAAACTATACATCCCAAAATTTAAATTATTGAAATATAACCTAAATGTGTATATTATTTAGAAGTTATGATTACTTTTAATCATAATTTGGTTACAGATTTAGCAAGCATATATAAAATAATCTCCATTCAACAGAGTTGGACTAAGCTAAAAACAAACGAGGCCACTGTCGTGCAGGGCGGCCTGTGGAGTCTCTGCTCCTGTTCCCCACATAAGAACGCAGGATATGGCTAGGCCAAAAAGGAATACCGACGGAGCCATAGGTAGGGGAGTCATACCACTATACTCTCACTAGAGGCTGGATTCACATGATGTGCGACCTGCTGTCCACTTTTCTGCCAACCGACCGACTCTCCTCGACTCAACTCCCCAACACAGCCGCGGCAGTTATATTAGTGGCCAATGGCTCAATGGTTACAGCTGACGGTCAACTAGCCATTAGTATACGGCCATCTACTACTCGAGCTAGCCCTTTCCACATGAGGCCGAGAGCCTGGAAACTGCTCTCTGGGGCTCTGTCCCCACACTCCACCCCTACAAGGTCTCACCTCACAGTCTACGCAACAAGCGTCTTCCACGAGGGTCCCTTTGCTAGGAGCCTGGAGATGAATGCAATATCCTGACACAGCCAGGCTCTCTGGGCACAGCCAGGGTTTCTCAGGGCACCACCAGTCCTTCTGGGCATGGCCAGACTTCCTGGGCTTCTTAGGGTACCACCAGTCTCCCTGGACACAGCCAGGGTTTCTCAGCGCACCACCAGTGCTTCTGGGCATAGCCAGTCTCCCTGGGCACAGCCAGGCACTCTCAGGGCACTGCCACACTCTCTGGGCACAGCTAGACTTCCTGGACTCAGCCAGTCTTTCTCACATATTCTCAATGGCAGCTGGTCGAGACACAAAAGCAAATATCTGCCAGTTCCACTACATAGTGGTACGTTCCCAAGCAAACAGTCAAGCGCTCTATTAAATTAGGTATGTAAGGCAATTCACCATAGTCCATAGTCATTCACCAGGGCTGTCCTGGGGGTGAGGGACGATCCTGACCTCACCCTCAGCTCCCGTGGAGGACTCAGCAAGCATTTCCTCCTGGGACTATACGTCCTGCATCCCGGCTGCCTCAGCAAGCACTTCCCAGCCAACAGAGCCACAATAACCTTCGCTTTCTCTGGCCTATGCTGGTCAGAGAACCATGCATGTCTTCCCACCCCTCCATGGGGGTCCAGCTCTCTAGCAGCTGCTCCTCCTGGTCTTCCTCAGACTGGGTGTTCATACGCACAAACTGCTCCACCGCCCTTTGGAGACCTTTGGCCAACACCGTACTCTGCTCACTGCGCCATTTGAAACGTGGGGTGTCATGCGGGGTCTCTGCTCCCGCTCCCGACACAAGAACACAGGATATGGTGAGGCCAAAAAGGAACAACCACGGAGCCATAGGTAGTGGAGTTATACCACTATAGACTCACCGGAGGCTGGATTCACACGACGTGAGACATGCTGTCGGCTTTTCTGCCAACCGACCGACTCTCCTCGACTCCCTCTCAACTCAACTCCCAACTTAGCCGCCATAGTTATATTAGTGACCAGTGGCTCAATGGTTACAGCTGACAGCCAACTAGCCACAGCTGACGGCCATCTACTACCCAAGCCAGCACCCCTCACTATGAGGCTGAGAGCCTGGGAACTGCTCTCTGGGGCTCTGTCCCCACAGCCACTTCCCTACTACTCTTTTCATTCGGGGCACTTTGAGAAACATTATCATGTCTTGGATGTCTCCTTTTTAAGTGTAACTTTCCAGCTGTTACCTTAATTAAGTATGCCACAGGCAAGGATCTGGTTTTCCACACCTGTGGAGAAGATTGTCATGGCATTTTAATGACTTAATAGAGCTTTAGGAAATAAAAGCTAGTGTGAATGTGAGTAATGATTAGTTCAACTTAGTGCCAAAGCTGTCAATTTCCAATTAAGAGATGTGTTTGTTCCTCAACAATGTACTACCACAAATTGGATGTTTTTGATGCTGTTAACTGATCTTTTGCCACCTGATAGACATAACTCAATGACTCCCAGTAATCTCTTCTATGATAGAGATTTACTGAAGTTAGGGACAGGTGGCTATCAAGTTTATATAAAAAAAAAAAAATATTTTCAGCAATGGAAATATATGATAATCAGAAGAATAATTATCTTTGTTAATGTGCCAAACTTATGGTTTAACTGAATGTTGTGGATGTCAGAGTAGTTGTAAGTACTGAATGTTTTTTGATATGGAATTCTGATATGGTTTATGTGAATAGATAAAAGGGAAACAAAGGGAACTATCGTGCTCAGTGATAAGAAAACTTTAGCAATGGCAGACAAAATATAAAATTCTTCCTCCAATGAATCACTAATCTACTTATTATTTTCTATACAGATACATTGTAGGAAGTTGGAAGGAAGGTTAGAGAAAATATGGAAAGAATGGATCAATAATAAAAAGTTAACATTTTAATTTACAATATTTACCTCTAAAAAGCAGAGTAGCTCTCCTTTACTTAGTAGTAAGTAAAACTTATGAACACTACATAATATTATCAAAGTTACAAGATATGAAACCAAGAAAACACATGGGGAACAATGGATATATTTCTGGATGTAAAAACATAATAATTACAGTAATAATAACAGCTATTATTTATTACCTACTGTCTAAGTGCCAAGGGTTGGGATAGATTTATTTTCACATATTATATCATTTAATTGTCACAATTCCCATGCATATTAATTGTTAGTATTATTGTGTTTTTTATTTACAGATAATAGAAGTGAAATTATGAAAAAAAGTAATTGACTAAAGTAACTAAGTTAGGAAGGACTATGCTATCGAAAGAATATTTGTCTAGGAAATCCAAGATGGAAGAGTAGATAAATACTGAGACTGCTTCCTTCCATGAACAAATTAAAATCGTAACTAAATTATAGAACAATCAACCTAGAGAATCATCTGAAGTCTGGCCGAAGAGAAGGATATAAAGAAGAAGCCACGTCAAGACTGGTAAGAGGGGCAGAGACATGAAACTTGCTAACCCCAAACCTCCGTGTGGGGTTTAAGAACCGGGAGGGATATCTCAGCTGTGGAGTTTCCCCACAAAAAAGCGAGAAAACCCCAGCTCCACTCCAGGCTCCCCAGTCCAGAGTACTGGTGAAAAACAGTGGAGATTCCAACCATCTAGGTGGGATGGAAGGCTGAGGGAAACCCAGGTGTCCTCATAAAGGGCCCACACACAGACTTTCTCACTCCCAGGTACTCACCTTGGACTCCAGCAGAGGGACAGTAACTTGGAGTGTTTCAGAATCATGCGGGGGCAGACTGGGTTGTGTTGCCTCAGGTTATAGGCCGGAGGTCAGTCACCATTTCCCTGTGTGGTGTCCTCCTCCCAGGCAGCCGGCAGGTAGGAGCCATCTTTCCTGTATTGAGCCCGCCCCCACAGGCCAAATCTGAATCTGATTGGCTGGGTGAGCGCTGCAGCTCCATCCTGCTGACTCACGGGGACCCACCTCACCTGACTCCCTCAATGCCAGAGCACTTTCTCCATGAGCAGCCAGCCCCTCCTAATTGCATTCTTTCTTGGAAAAGTATCAGAGTCCCACAGAACACAGGCAGGCAGCAACTGGCCTTGGTGTCCTCTGAGACTTTTGAGGAGTCACTCCAGGCTCAGCACTGACACCAAACCAGAATTTACATTAACCTGGTGACCACAATTCTTCCCATTCTCCCAGAGACTCTGCCTCACCCAACTTGTGTACTACAAGAGGCATTATCAGTGGCTGAAACAAGGGAACCAACAGGTGGCAGAAGGCATCAGGGTGTCCTAGCATTTTGTGGAACTACCCTATGACCATTACTAGTGGCAGACATCCTTAGTTCACAGTGCGGCCTCTCCCATGTGCCTCCAGGGTTAGCAGAGGCAATGAAAAACCATGGATTATTTTGTAGCTCTTACCAGGGAGTCCCCAGCCGGTCACAGGTAATGGGTGACCTGGGTCTGCACCAGAGCCCCTCACAAGAGGCCCCAGAACCAACATACTTGGATGTAGGCTTAGACCACAGCAGAGCACTGCCCAATTAGCCCACAAGTGGCACACCCAAAGGTCTGTCTCAACAGGCACCAGAGCCCACTGGGGTGAGAACCACTCAGTGGGGTAATACCCTGCCCACATAACAGCCTGTAAGCTGTGGACGTGGCCAAACTCCAGAGCCAATCAGCCTGAGGGTCAATCCCACCAACCGACATGTCAATAGCAACAAAGGCTCAACTATAACAAAGGGTACACACAACCTACTCAAGGGACACTCCTGGAGCACCCAATGAAGGTGACCAGGGAGACTATGCCACTGGGCCCCAATATTTTTTATCAACAGTTGAAGAAAAATTTCATTTTACATAATTCATATGATAAATTCAAATAACGAAAATAAGTCAATGTATTTACCTGTGTAATTTAAATATTTTAAAAATATTAACAAAGTTATGTGGTGAGAAATTTATCTTACTAGAATATAAACACTCAGCAATAAGTGATAATATTTACAAGGTTTCCTACTGTCTGTGAAGTTTTTATCATTTAATCCTTGGTTTGGCTGATTTAGTTGTTGACTTGTTCTTTTATAAAGCATATATTTCTCCCAGGTCAGAAAGCATTGATCAGAAAATTCAAAGAAGATGACATTTCTTTCATCAACTACACGTCACATGTGATAACTGAATCAGCAGGTCCTTTGAAAATCAGTGTAGCCTATTGGAAAAGGGGTATTAGTGTTAAAGACATTTCAAAACACTTGCTGTACATTACTTTCTTTATGCTTTGGATCAATTATTTCAACTTCATTATCCCATGTTTCATCAAGTGTGAAATGGGAGTAATAATTCTTAACTAATAACAATGCCAAGGATTAAAGATGCGGGACTGAAACGACGTACGTAAAACTTTAATATTTAGCTATAATAACAGTTTTATTTTTTACAGCTTCTTGTACTCATCTTTCTTCTAATGAGTGTGACACTTTCACTTTGCCTAAGGGAAAATTAGAACTTTGGTAATGCAAAAAGGAAAAAAAAAGATGTAAGTGAAATTATTGAGTCACCATATTCTGAGAAATAAAGCATTATTAATCTGGAAAGGATTTTTCTTTATTCCTTAACTGGAGAGCACTGATAAATCAGAATATGGCATACAGGAAATGCATCCAATCTAAAGTGGATGTGAAGACAGATGCTTTCTGATAAGAAATAGAAATACATGTGAATAGAAGAAGAGGCACAGCATCAAATGTCTAAGCTCCCTCCTCTGTAATAGTAGAAAGTTGATTCAGTGATTGGTAAAACAATTGATTAAAAGACTTCCATTTGAGGAAATCACATGTTACTGTGTATAATTTGTATGATAGAAATGCAAATGATTTCTTTCTGGTGAAAAGGATAAGCCCCCAAATGTATTGCCCTGTGAAATATTAACCAGTTTTGCATACATAAAGAAATCTTAACATTCTTTTGTTAAATTGCTGATTAGTATGTAGCTCCCCAAATGCTTTGGTACACATTCTTTGATGTTAGAGACAAAGTGTAAAATGAACATTTCCATCTAATGTATTCCAAAGGACAGAGCAGTAGAAACACATATTCCAAAAACAAACCTTCACTCTATAAAACTACATTAAGCTTTATTTGAGACAAATTGATTTATTTTGTGAAAAGAACAAAGGAGAGAGTCGACTAAATAAAAAAGATTAAATGTTAATTCACTTGATACTTAAAAGGAAATTCTACGCACCACATTTCTCTAGTGGTCTTACTAACACCACTTCAGGCCAAATACGATATACATGTATCATCAAAGAATTTACCAGCATATTCAAATATTCAGTTCTCTCTGATTTATCAACTGCATTTCTCACTGAATAATAATTTTTTCATTACACATATGAATTAGTTGCAAGTTAAAGTTTATTAATCTTTTATTCCAATTAGTGTCCTGATAATTGCTAACGTTGATTGCCTATGGCACATCTGCTTTGAAAAATTTTATGCATATATGTTTTTATATTCGGATGGTGATATTACTTTACTTCTGATTTGAATTATTATATTTAATTTTGCAAAGGTAGACTGCCATGTAAAGAGACAACCAATTTTATAATATTTGTTAAGAAAAAATGCAATCAACAGGCCCTCTTCATTTTCCTTCCTCATTTTCTCCTCTTAAGTAACTGTTTTCAAATCTGTTAGCTGAGTTTTTGTGATTTACTTCCATATCTCCAGAGAACATGCTTGACTGATCTTTCAGACATTTTGCTATTGACTTCCCATCATAGACGTTGTAGACTTAACCTTTTCTTCCACAAGCCCCAACACGTGGATATACATTTCCTCTCTACCAACCTCCACAAGTAAACATGCCATTGTATAAGTGAGGTCAATATTGAGCATTTACATTGATATGAGGCAAGTGAAATATATTCATAAATTAACCAACTAGTACACATGATTACTTATTTGTATCTGCATATTCTTTATTTTATTTGGAGTTCAAACATGTCTTATAGTTACATTTGCTTAATTTGCTCTTTATCGATAATTCAGTCACAATTTTTTTTTTTTCCTTTTCCAGTAGCTAAATCTTCTCTTAGGTTTGCATTTACTTCAGTTTACTAATAACTTTCTTTAAAAAAAAAAAAAAATTTATTGTAAAGATTTTTGATCTGCTTCGATCTGGATTGTTTCCCCTATATATTTAGTGTCCCGGTGCATATCTAGCTGTCACCTGTCTCTTCTCCTGGGGACAACGTATGTCTTTCCTTCCTTCTGGGTTTTTGGTTTCCTTCAGCCAGTATCATCTAAATATATCCCCTCTTCCTGCAAAAGGATATTAGGAGTGATAAATATTTGATGCATTGCACGTCTAAAAACATTTTTATTTTATTCCTTGCGATTAAAAGCTTAAATGGGTGTAAAATTTAGGCAGAAAACAATTTCTTTTCAAAATATTGAACACATTCCTCCATTATTTTTATTATCTTTTAGTTTCCTGTTCTGCTGTTCATAAATATGAAGTCATTTTGATTTTTAATATTCTAATGTGATCCATTTCCTGCCCCGGTATTCTTTTTCTCTCCAGCATTCTAAAATTTCTGGACACCCTGCTTTCGTAAAGTTTACATTTATACAGTGTGCTAAAGCCTCAGTGGACTTTATGAATTTGGAAAATGTTCCTCAGTCCTGACATATTGTCATTGATTTGTTGATTTCCTACCCTATTTTCTTTCAGGGGACAATCTGTATATGTGTATTTATGTTCAATCTGGTGTTTGATTCCCCTTTTTGTCTCCTGTTCCTCATATTTTTGACTTTCTAAGTTATTTCTTCAACTTCATCCTCCAAACATTCAAAAAAGTTTTTAATTTAAAAAAAATTCATTCCATCATGTTTTTAATATCCATTAGTTTTTTGTTTTTTGGTTTTTTCCCCCCTGAATATCCTTTTGACAGTATCCTGCTTCATCACATGATCATTATCTAAACTAATCTGAGAAAATTCCAGAGAAGATTTTATAAATATTAATATATAAACACTTTTTTTTTTTTTTTTTTTTTTTTTTGCATAGTCCCTATGTTTTATTATCTGTTGCATTTAGTCCTTTACATTCAGGTTTGATAACTTTCTTGGATTAGGTAACTTTCTATTTTCTATTATTGCTTCTGAAGAGCTGTTTGTACTAGGAGCTTCACTGAATGTTGACAGGACAGGTATATATTAGAAAAGGACCTCAATACCAATCTAAATGATATTTCTTCTTAGGCTGGTCAGTTTTTCCCAGAGCTACTCCTAGAAAGTCTTTGTTGACAGTAGATCACAGGATGAAGGTGGAGAAGAGCTATCAGGTTTCAGTTTGTATATATAATTTTGATTTCTGCTTTTGGTATAGTATCTTTGCTTACAACAGTGTCTGAATTCCCCTAACAGGCCTTTTACTATCTCCAGAGAACAAATTGGCATTCTATTGCTAGTTTCAGGGACTGTCAGTCATGCTGAAAGTAGCAGCAGAAGGAATTCAGGGATCTTCTCATTTTTTAATAAGTTTCAAATGATTATTCTAATTTTGTGACACCAGTCTTATTACTACTTGCTGTCAATTCATGAAGTGTTAATATATTCTGTGTTATAAATAAAGTTGATAATTACCTATCCCCACCACCAATTTAAAACTTTGCTTTTTATGGTCTACTAATTTAGTTAACACTCATTCATTAGCTTTCCTTTGGTTAATAGTTGATTGTTATTCTTTATTTTTTTTTGGCCTGAGAGCATTTTGCCTTAAAGAATAATCTTGTTGAACTCTCAAAAGCAACTATAGTTTTGGGGATACATGAAGAGATTATATGTTTAGGGGGGTTTTCCTTAAGAAAGATTATTATTTATTAAAAAAATGAATAAAATAAAATAATTAGATACAGGATCTTGGAAGCAGTTCATGCAATTTAGGTACCCTAAAGTTTAATATTAACTCAATTCATAGTAAATATATTTCTGATCATAGTGTTAGTGTGTTTTGGGGGGGGGGTTCGGGGGTAGAAATTAGATGCTTTTCAATTTACCATCATTATGCAAAGTCTAATTTCAATCACTTTGAAAATGTGCTCACTCAAAAGTATCATGTGCGGGAAGAATTCATCCTTAATTTTTCCTTGTAGTGTATGTTTTACGGTAATTGGATTTAAATTTTGTTCATCACATTAATATATAACTAGTATACCATGTTTTTAAAAGCCTTGAATGTTTATACAACAATGTACTTCTTATTTTAACCTATTTTATTCTTTCATATATGCAAACTCTCTTCAGTTTGGTAAAATCTACTGTTTCACATGATCTGACCAAACACTGATGACATAAAAATTACTTGTTTTACACACAAGTTACATTATTATACAGAACTTCTTAGATATGGTTTAAAATATGCAAGAATGTGGTAGAAGAAAATGTTTTGTGGTCAAGAAGACATTCAAATCTTAGTGTCCTCTTTATTAGATTAAAGTTATAGTTTTGGGGAAGATGATTTATCGATTCAAAAGCTATTAATTGAGGGCCTTCTATGTGTCAGGCATTGTTCTAGGTATTAACTAAATAGCGGTAAAGAAAGTACAGTAAAATTTTTCTTCTTATGTCAGTTTTTAAAAAGGAAACAGACAAATAAAATAATAAACAAAACACATGACAGATAGTTAATGAATGCTAAAGCAAGTAATATGAAAGTGGGAAAAGGAGAATCCTTTAAAGACAGTGAAATTTTAAATGGGCAGAAATTGCTCCCAATAAGGTGATGCTTAAAAATCAATCGAGTAATATTTACCCTGGATGCAGTAAACAAGGATGTCACCAATTAAAGTAGGCAATGTTAGAGTTGTAGAGTAGGGGCGAGAAGGCATATTATGTAGTGTTTTGCAAGCCATTATATGGATTTGGGCTTTGAGAAAGGAGGTTAGCTGTTTAGTATTTGATAATAAATTAAATGTTGAATTTCACATTTTTGCCGTGGATGGCTCCAAGATTTTTAGAAGAGAGGTATTTTTTTTTTTTTAACAAATTAATAGAAGGGAAGACAGAGTATGTATGTATAGATTAGAAAATAAATTAAATCAATTGCAAATGATGATTAAATTATGTGATATATGTGATTGCTAAAGTACTTAGTATTTTAAAAAAGTACAAAAATTATACTTATGTAAATAAAAGTGCACATAAATATGAAGATGAATCTGGTCTACTGTTAAACTGATAAGCATCACCAAAAAGCAAGTAACAAATATAAACAAGCACCAATATGTCATTTTGAAAGAAGAGGAAAAATAATATATGTCTCCAGAAAAAGAGTCCTCTAGACTCATCTGCACATCTTTTATCGTCTTATCTTTATTTACAATTTAAAATATTTAATTTCTACACGTGTTCCTTCAATAAAATATGCTTATTGATCTCAGTAAGTTAAAATAGTATGGCTTACAAAATTTATGAACAAATGTGTGATATAGGTATATACAAATGATCGCTCATATAAATTTAAACTTCAAGTCCTATGAAGACAAAATCTGATATCCATGCGATAGTGAGTAGCTATTCAATATTTTTACTAAGTCTGGGGAGGTCATGAAGAATTAGCCAGGTAAGGAATGAAGGGAAATAATTTTCTAAGCAGAGAGAATATTGTTCTTGAAAGCAAAGAGGTAAAAAAAAAAAAAAAAAAAAAATTGGCAGGTTCCAGATAGGAAGACAACATCTTGAGATGCATGACATGTTGTGTTTTTATGTGGATTTTTGAGAGAGAAGATTGAAGCTCTAAGGAAAGCTATATCTGACTAGGAAGCTATATCAGGTTTTGGCTTAAGGCTATAAAGCCAAACCAATAGGTTGAATGATAAGAACAGAGAAAAATGAATTTCATATTTGCCTAGCTAAGAGATAATGGTTTCCCTGACTAGTGTAATAATAGGGAAGTTGAAGTAAAGTAGAAATATTCAAGATAGTTTTAACTTAGAACTGGTAATTGAATGATGGATGGCGAAGGAGAATGAGGCACAAGAATAATGACTATTTTTGTGGTATGAAAGACCAGGAGGAAGAAATACAATGTAATAAAATTCACAAGACTAGAAAAGAAAAATATTTTTTGTGTATCATAAGAACATTGATAAAATAATCTCATGTTTAATGGAAATATTACAATTAGGAAATTATTTACTAGGGAAATATAAATACTTTTAATGAGTACAATAAAATAATTTGAATATATGTATGCATTTTAATAAAACACAGAGATCCATTCAGAAGGTATTATGTTCATATACGTATTGAACAAAATTATTTAAACACTTGGTATATTGGTTTAGTATTAAATAGGCTTATTCAGTGAAACATTTTGTTCTTGTTAAGTGGACGGATTGTGAATAGATGTATAAATATTTGTTTCAAATAAAAAATTGCAGGAATAAATTATTTGCTGTATTATGTACAGTTGGGAAAACAAAATAATAAATTACTAAGAAAAGTTCATTACATATGACACTTACTGATTATGATCCTTATAGTTATTAAATAATAAACTATTTCTTATGTCGCATTTATTGAACTCACTTGGAATCCTGAACATATACCTCCATCACTAAAGAAATTAAAATCTTCAAATTACTTTCAAAGGAACAGAAAAATGAAGTTAGTAATTTGTATTTTTTGTTACACTGAAGTCTATCAGTTTAACAGAAGCAATCAGATAGTTTATGATTACTTAAATAAACAGACTTGAATAACTCTGATTCAGTAAGGAACTAATTTTGAAAGCCAGTTTCTGCATGGAAATGTTTTTGTGCGTATTGTTTATTTACAAACTTGCACTGCAACAAACTCATACCATATAAATGAACATTATATTTTCTACATAGAATCATTTTAACAAAATTGAAACATGATATGGAAAGTTAACTATTGCATTACATTATATTAATTTTCATGCTTAATATCATATAGAATTCAAAGAAGAGTTTTGAAAAGCTCTATTATTTGTAACTGAGTTGGAAGTATTTGGGCACATTGTCTGGTCTTGCCAAATGAGACAGAAAATCAGACCAAAAAAAACAAACAAAAAAAAACAAAAACTGAACTGTAAAATTTAGCACCTTATTACATTTGAGTTTTAGGAAAGAAATGTTGTCAAGATAAATAGGGAGACAAGTCAAGGAAGAACTTATTTATGCTACTGTTTCATGATTGTAAACCTGGATAAGACAGCCTGTACTTAGAGATGGATAAGCCAAGGAGGTGAATCAACCTACAAAAAAGAAACATGTTACTTTTACATAGTTGGTCAGACAACAGTATACTAGAGAAAAACAGAATTGTATACTTTAAAAGAAGATATTCAGAAAAAAAATGTATTCTTTTAAAGAAATTGAAGCAAATGCTGAAAATATTGTGAAAGGAACCTTTATAGCTTCATTATTATGTCCTAGATTTAGAAACTAAAAGAGCACTTTTAATTTGACTCAGTCCCATTGTAAATGCTATAACAGAAAAAATAGTGAATTGTCTCAAATACCAGAAATTGTACTGAGTTTTTATTGTGTGTAATAAAATGATTGATTTGGGAGAAATTGGTTTTAAAAAATAACTCAACAAGCTAAATTTAAATTCAGCTAAATCTGAAATGATTAACAATAGGTGAAATATCATCAATCATGTTTTATGACTTCCTACAATTACATTAAATTGTTCAGAAATGTAGCATCTATACAAGATACAGATTAGCATTTTATATTAGTAAAGATGGGCTATGTCAAAAAATTATTTGACATGATCCAGAACTCATTACCATGAATTCCACAAATGTAATAAAAACGCTTTTACTCATGGTAAAGAAAATAGCATAGTAACATATAAATTTCTGGAATCCTTATCTCTATTTAATAATTTAAAAAATAAGATTTTTGTTTAGCTGTCTGTAAAACATTCTATAGTTTTCTTATCAGTACAAAGAATAAATTTAAAACAGTATCTGACCAGGTGAATTAATGTTAGCTCAAAGTGAATACTTTAATGATTTTTTTTTCAGTGAAAACATCAAAACGGAAAACAAATTTATTTTATTTCATTATATTATGCTCTCAAATTTGTTCTATTATTATTCGGTTTTCTTACTAGGAAACTAGAAATATATACATTAAAACATGTGATTCATGGAAAAGGTGATAGGCAGAGTTTTTGAAGGACTTGAGGATAAAATAAATAATTTATCTGTACATTGAATCATTATTTTTCAGGAGAAAGAACTTCAAAAACCTGATCATGAGCCTTGTCTAGTGAAGCTATATTGAATATTAAATATAATGACCTACCCCTGTTTGCATTCTGATAAGATAATAAGGTTTTCCTCAAAAATTTCTACAAAGTTAGGTATCAAGAGATAAGAGAAAAACTTTTCCCTGAATCAAATAAAAACTACTAGAACTAATAAGAGAATTTAGCGTCCTTACATAATACATAAATATACAAAAAATACTTGAATTTTCATTCTAGAAAAAGAAAATCAAATATGTAAATATCTGTTAAGGAGATTCACCAAGACAGTAACTTTGAGATAGAATAAACTATTGCCCCAAAAATATTATAAATGGGACAAAAAGTCCATATTGTCAATGGTCGAGCTGTCTCATAGGTGAAGTTATAATTGCCTATATTTGAGCCATGCATCACGTTATAAATGTGTATGTGTGTGTATATATATATATATATATATATATATATATATATATATATGATTACTGATATATGAATAAAACACCAAGACATCCATGTCTGATAATACTAGTTATGACATTGTTTTGTATGGAACAGAGTTAGCCATACCAGGTTCATAAATGTATTTCATTCCTAGACATAATTTAAAAATAAGCAAGATTTATCAGCTTTGCATTATTGGTCTCCATTGTTATCGTTCTGAAATCAAAATTCTGGGGAATCCAACTACCAAATGCCACCAAGTTCCATGGAATCAGGTAGTATAGACACCCCCACGAAATCGCTGCACTTTCTCCTTATCCAACTCCTCTAGAGTTGCTGTCTGATGTCCCACAATGTCTTCTGTGCAGATGTCAGGTACTAGTGCAATTCTGCCTCCAAGCTGTAGCTTATGGATCTCAGATACTGGTGCAATTTTGCCTTAAAGGTATAGCCTATGGGTGACCATGACTTCTAGATAATAAGAACAATAATAGCTTGAAGATGTGTTAGAATATCCAGATATGGATATCTTTTGGAGTATTTGTCATTTATGATACTTTTGGTCAAGTAAAAATATAAAGTAACTATAAATGTATTGTTTCAATTAACATAAAGCCTGAAAGAAAAGGCAATTTTCGGATTAGTTAGCTAAGGAGCTCTACGATATCATCAAGGAACAGATATTATCAATTCTTCCCCTCTGCCATCCTCAGAGCACTGGCTGTTGTTTCCAGGTTTGACCTCTCATGTTTATAAAATGAACAAAGCCGTTTTATAAGTTCAGTTTCACCCAAGAATATCTAAATCCATAGGAGAAGAGAACATGTTCTTTCCACATGTCCCCTTTTCAAAGAAAATAATTTTTTTGGAAATTGTTCACACCCCAAGTATTATTTCAACTATTAACAATGCGTGTCAAAATTCTACAGAGATATGCAAAATGCCTGTGGGTTATCCATAATATGAGCGCATAAAAGGTATATGTGTAATATGCTTTTAAATTAGGATAATAGTAATTTTTCAACCATTGAGATATTTTTAAATATGAAAAGATTGAATGTACTCAAAACAATATTTTAAGCCTTTTGTTACATTGACAAGAGCAAAGAAATTCATTCTTTGGAGTTGACATTTCTAACTCCTGTTGTGAATTCTTGTTTCATAATGGGATTTTAAATGGATGTCAGTTTTAAGTTATTCTTTGTTGATTTAATTCAAACCTTCAGGCACTTCTTTTTTATATTTTTTCCTTTTTTTTTTTTCTATGACACATTATGCTGCTATAGATAATATGTTGTGTGCATCCAAAATAAAAAAAAAAAATAGTTGGTGAATCATTTATGATTATAAATACCCAATCTTTCAAAATTAGACTCTGTATACTTACTTTTAAGTAAACTTATATAACACTAGATTTCTCATTCAATTATATTATTCAATTTTATGAATTATATTATGTCTGGGTAACATTTAGGTAACTGGTTTAATTTAGCAGTTCCCAGTATGGAATTTGAGGGGTCAGTTCTATCTACCAACTAATAAGCTCTTTCTATCAATATCTAAATAGTTCTTAAACTGGAGATTTTTGACAATATTAATATACATTATTTAAAAAGAATGAAGGAACATTATAAAATACTAATAAATAACAAAAGCAAACATCACATGCTTACAATGTAACACATGTCCTCAAGGCCCATATGTATCATCTCAAATAATTTCCAAAAAAGTTCATGCAATGGGGATTATTTTTATGCACTTCACAGATGAGGAAACTCATATGAGTCGGTGTCATGTATTTCTCCAGTCACATGGTATGGTCTCTTCACACAGGTGGCTTCCTTCCCACGGTGCTCTTCAGGGATGTCCCATAAAGAAACTGTATAGCTTCAGCTGTTCACTTCCAATAGGTGCTTTTGTATCATACAGAGATAATCAGCAAACCAGTCTCAACTTCTGTCTTCCTCAGTCCACTGTTCATAGGGAATTCCTAATGAAGCCAGAGAGGAAAGATAATGTAGCAGAAGTGGAGGCATTGGTATTTTTTCCATTTCTAAGTTCAATCTACTTGCGCCTTCTGGGCAGCTGGAGCTTTTTGTCATATTTATCACTTCCATTTCATCATGCAGTGTAGCCTTTCATACTCATATTTATAGCTTGGCTCATCAGACAACATGCTATTCATGATGAGCAGCTCAGCTTTCAGTCTCTGCTAAGGCCCACTACAAGCCAAAACCTTTTACTCAAAAGGAGATCACTTATCTGCAGAGGGTGGAAATGAACAAGGGCCACAGAATTACTGGAAAATGTGGGAGCTTCTGTCATAAATGTATTGTTCATAGTCTTGGTGAAAAGTGTGTCCTATGGACTCTCCCAAGGGAGGAGGATCTGTTTTTTTATGATTTCATTCTAACACTCCATTTCCCTAAATCTCTAACCTTTTAGATCCCTTTTTCTATAGAACACCAAAGTGGTTTTGATTTTTCAGGTTACTGGTGTTGGCCGCCTTTGCGTCCATGTTACAGCCAAGCAACCAAACAAATTAAGAGTCTTCCTAACATATCAAGCTAAAGCACTGAATACAGAATCTCTGCTTAGTGGACCCATATCAATAAACTCAGGCTGCTTCAACTTTATATTCTTCCCACTAGGATCCCCACCTTTAAGATCTATGCCTGCATCTATTCCTCCAGATTTCTGTGTTTCTCTAATTTGGGAACATTATGTACTTCTGTTGGAATGTAGCACACCTCTGTGTGGGTCAGTTTATACTTCACTCATTGCGGATTATCTGGACTTCAGTGTAGTTATAAGTCTAGAAACAAAGAGCAGTGACAGGAGTAGGCTCTGAGGAAAATCAACAGTGCCTTGCAAAGCAACTACTTCAGGTCTTCAGGGGCGGCCCTAACAGACTCATTGGGAGAAAAATGGGCTGATATCCCTGAAAAAGGTGTAAACATTGCTACTACTGGTAAAGAAGACATCAGCTGAGAGGCTTCGATGCCCCCAGCTTTATTAGGATCTGCCCATATGTCCCAATTGCAATTTTAAGGATCCTATCTCTTTTCATTCAATACACTTACTTTAAGAGAAGACATGCTGCAAAATAAAATACAATTATTATTGTAACCCAGCCATTCCACTCTAAACTCCAGGCTTAGTTTTCAGAAATCTCAGCCTTGTGACTATAGGATATAAGGGTTTCTTTCAGGGAGACATGGAACTTCTCATGATATGTATGTGGAGCTTGAGCTGCCAACTTGAATACCTGCATTTATTTTCTTTCTCCACTTTGTCCAACTCAGTTAGGGACAATTAATCAATCTCATTATACTCATGAGTTTGATAAATGTGTTCCAAGGTCTCAAATACATGATTCCCCAGAACCTTGCCTCATATAAGTATTTGGTTAGGAGTATCCGAAGGTGCCATGTTTTGCATCTTTATTGCCACATTATGCCGTGGACTACCAGTATTCTCTTCCCCACTAAACATAGACTAATCAATGCCTCTAAATCAAGTTTAATTAGAGAAGCAATTCTGTGTCACACAAAACCAAAAAATCAGAATGGTCATCATTAAGAGTCTGTTCTTTTAGAACTACTTTCTATACCGAAATCTGTATCAATCAAGGTTCTCCAGAGAACCAGAAGGATTAAAAGATATATACTAAGGTATTTACTGCAAGAAATTGGCTTACACAACTGTGGGAGCTAGGTAGGCAAGTCCATAGGGCATGTCATCGGGAAGGGCATGCTTGAGCTCCTGGGCATATGTTGAAACTGCTGTCCATGGGCAGATTTTGTTCTTTCAGGAAGCCACAACACTGCTTTTAAGGCCTTTCAAATGACTGAATCAGGTCCATCTAGATTATCTATTCCTTAAACTGATTATGCAGTTTAATCACATCTAAAAGATACCTTCATAGAAACACCAAGTTAGTGTCTGAACCACTGGGGATTGTAGCCTAGACAATCAAAATGGCCATTACAAAACAAAATAATAATAGCTTGTAGGCAGAAATCAGAAAGACAACAACAAAAGTGTATTCTTTGCTAAGGAGTATGGATTTTATCCCGTGAAAAATTAATAGATGCTGAAAATATTTAGGCATGAAAATTGTCAAGATTTGAGCTTATTTTACAATGATAACTCTAGGCCCACTGTGAGTAAAGAAATGAGACTTCTTTAAGAAAGAGCTTGATTTAATGATATGGGAGTCACCAGAAGTGGTAACAAGTATATGCCATGAGAGTGAGTAATATCACTCATTAGTTATTTTATTTAATTAAGATTATATTTTTTAAAAAAATCACATTTCTTGAGTGCTTAGGCTATACTCAAAATTATGTTAGAAATTAATTATACTAACTTGATGAAAATCCTGCTCTTGCCCACAGAACCTCATAGTGCACAGACACTAAACCTGTAAAGAGAAAAACGTCAGAAGCTGGATGTGAAGTGATGGAGATATGCCTAGAGTAGTATAAGTGCAATGGGGGATGCCTGTGTGTGGGGACAAGAAAGAATTTCAGAAGCAAGACTAGTGCCTTGAAAAAGATAACAGGGCCTGGGTCTGAAACACATTTTTAAAACAAATAGACAAAGTCAAAGAAATTTAAATTCAATATTTAGCTTGAATGCTCAGGGGAACTAAAAAAAAACAACAAAAAACAAACAAACAAACAAACAAACAAAAAACCTAATAGAGTAGTGTCACAGAACCTAAGAAGGACATTTTCAAGAATAAATTAATGGACCACAAATTAAATAGTTCAAGGAGTTCAAGTGAGACAAGAACTGAAGAGGATTCATTATGTTTTGAAACTAAGAAAATAATTTGTAAACAGGGGAAAACGGTTTTGTTAAAATGTAGAGGGAAGAAGTTCTATTGTAGTAGGTTGAGGAGTTAATGGGAGGTCAGAAAAATGAAAATAATATTTGCAGACTGCAGAAGCTTAGCTTTAAAATAAATTATATTAGATTTTTAAAGGAGAACAAACACAGAGGGTATTTTTTTTTTTTTTTGCTTATGGGTGGTAATTTAGCATATATTAGGCCAGGGGAAACTAATCCAGTAGTATGGAAGAGATTAAGGAGTAAGAAAGGACCCATCTTCTCAAACATTAAGTTCGAAAAAGACAAAGACTTTCTATTTTTGTGGTTACTGCTGTCTCACATGCATAGTAGTTAATAAATATATAATCTCATTAATAAAATTAATGAATTAAACAAACCCATAAAAAGTAGGAGGGAACAAACTCCTCGGCCCCAAAATAGCTAATGAGAGATAATTCTTATGGTCATCGCATAAGAAGACAACTATTATCCATACAAGAGAATGAGAAAAAATGATGTTTATAGTATCTAGCCTTTTGCTATACTCTGACATATCTTCTCATTTAATTTGGCCCTTGCAAACTTATTTCATTTAAATATTATTTTCCTATAATCACAAAACATGAAACTCAGGTTCAGAGAATTTGACAAACTAGAGAATCCAGGAATTTAGATAAAGGTCATTCTGTTTTCACGGACTATGTAATAGATGATTAATATATACTCTATGATATGTTCTCTATTGTTTCTTTTCATTCTTCTAGGTGAAAAAATATGAAATTTACTGATCTTGTTAATGGAGTAAAACCAAATCATAACCATGTCTACATTTGTTCTGGTTTTAAGGATATCATATATCATTACTCAGGCATATATATTAAATATCTATGTTATGTCCTGCTATAGATATTGGTCCATCAGTCACTTCCTCTGAAAAACCTTCTCTGGCCTTCACAGACGGTAGGGAACTCTCTTATGTGTACATAGTACAGAGCACAATTGCATGAAAGCATTGTCTCCGATGAGAAACACAGCTTCCTTGCCCTTGTGCCTTAGATCCAGTTTCCTTGAAGAGGGAGGCAAGGCAAGGCTTAAGTGCAAATGATTTCTTGGGTGGAGCATTTGCAGAGCAGAGAGAGTGTGGAAGACAGGGACTGAGGTGGAGCAAGGTGAGCAACAAATGGACCTTCCAGGGCTTCATAGAAACCTGTGGAACCTGGGGAAAGGTGTAACAAGTTGCTGCACAAATGTCTCTCCAGCATGTAATGTCTTCCAAGAGGCCATACAAAACAAACAAACAAAACAAAACAAAAACTTGCCTCTAAATTGACTACTGGAGGAAATAAAGGAGAAAACAGGCTCCTGTCTCCCTTCCAGCTCTTGTCAATGAGAGTTTCTCCATGAGGAGTTAATCACCTCAGACCGGTGGCCATTAGGCCATTACCTGGTCACTTTGGCAGCTTCTGGGGAAGGCAGGTCCCATGGACTGAGTAATATTTTAACCAAATTCCAGACCCAGACCTTTACGTGGTTGGCCTCAGATGGTGGAATCACCAGGACTCGCGCAGTGATCCACACTGCTTTCCAGTGAACGGAGAGAAAACACCAGAGGCAGTGAAACCAAGGAAAGGAAGGATATATAAGTACAATACAATTTGTCCCAAGTGTTTCATTAGGAGTTCTACCGTATATTTCTTTGTTCAGAGGAAATATGGGAAAGAGGGATGGATGAGTCTATTCTCCTTGCTGCAGAAGAACGTATGCTATTAATTTCCAGAAAACAAAGCAATAAACAATTACTATATAAGGTATTATTTAATGCCTTGCCATTAAAAAAGAAGAAAAAGATCTATAGGGAATGTGAAGATTACTTAAGAATTTTATTCTGAAATGATTTTCCTTTACAAAAGCAAATGTGTTTAAATAATTTGAATACTATAAAGAGATACAAGACCAATCAAAAATTTCCATTTTGTTGATTATCTGAGATTCGACTTATCTTCTTTAATGTTCTCTGGACAAAAAGGCCTTAAAAGAAATCTGTTTCAGCCCAGTTACAACTCATGAATGAAAATTAGATTTACACTCACCCCCACCCATATTTATCTTGAGGGTGAGAATCTGAGACCATACTAATATTTTGCCTTCTTAATAGGATAATAGAGATAATGGAAAATGAGCACCACATCCTTCTTTTTAATTGCATACAATAAATTAGACTTTTTAAAAGCCCCGCTCTCGTTCAATTTAAATGGACCTTATGACTGAGTAAGAGATGATTAAAATAATGTTTTTTTTCATACCTCTTCCTAACTTTAGAATTCTCTGAACAAGATGTCTCTCTATACTTTTCTCATGTGGTAGGCTAGGTGCTTTCTGATTTGAGGAAACAGTTATGGAAAACAGAGACATGACAGCTATCAATTTCTTTGTCCAAATGTAATCATTAATCAGCCAGAAATAAATGTCCTAATCCATCAACACCTGCTTGGGATAAGCAGTAAATCCACTAGAGGCAGAGCCAAATATAGTGTGTTAATTATTTGAGTCTTTGGCACCTCACCGACTACATGTGGCTCTTCAGAGTACTCAACTAATACAGAGCGGAATCTATGTGATAAGTATCTCTAAACTTTATATTTCACTTATTAGAAATTTGTTTTTTTTTAAATACCAGTTAATTTTAAAAGACTTCAAAGTCCTGGAAGAAGGTATAATAGGATGCCTTCTTGATTTTTTTGTTTTAAATTGGTATTACTATTTCTTACAACTATTAGATGATAAAATTTTATCAATATTTGTAGTTTGGTGCAGAGCTATGCTTCTGTATGAGTGGTATTTTCATACACCTAAAATGGTGATGATTAAATTGATGAGTGGGTGTTTTATGACAAAGCTGTATTTGTAGCTCTTGTTCTAAAAATGCATGTGCTGTAGCCTAAAGACAATTAAGTCATATACGTGGAATCATATGATATGTGGTCTCTTCCAGGCTGACTTCTTTCACTTAATATACTGTTTCTTGGTTGATCCATGTTGTAGCATATACCAGTACTTCATTCATTTTTAGGGCTCAGTAATATCTTATCCCTAGTAACATTTCTTTTTTAATTTTAAAATCTATTTTGTCAGATATTGTTATAGTCAATCCAGCTTCCTTAGTTTTTGAGGTTTGTTTGATGAAGATTTTCTCATCCTTTTACTTATCTACATCAATGATTTGTGTGTTTCCAGTAAAAAGCATAGAGTTCAGTCCTGATTTTATTATCCAATGTGTTAATCTCTGTCTTTTAAGTATGTTGTATAATCCATTTTTATGTAATATTATCATTGATATATTTTGATTCATGATTCATGTATGTTATTTTATTTTCATTTTCAAATGTTTCATGTTCTATTTGCTCCTTTGGTTCTCTATTACTAGTTTTTTTTCATTAAGTGGATATTTTCTAATGAAACATTTTAATTCCTTTAATCACTTTTTTCACTGTATTTTTCAGTTATTTTTTAATAGTTGATCTAGGGTTTACCATAAACATCTTAATTTATTATAGTCACCTTCAAATTTATACTCATTTAACTCCTGTAAGATACAGAAATCTTCCTCCTGTATAGCTTAATTCATTCTTTCCTCTTTTTGTGCTGTAATTGGTATATGTTGCACCAATTTATGTTTTAAACCCCTAAATACATTGTTTTAATTATTACCTTATACATTCTTAGGTCTTTTTAAAAAGCTGAGAAAATAATGGAGAGCAAGTACATATTTACAGAGTTTCTTATATTAACTTATTTATCATTTCTGGTTCTCTTCATTTCTTCCTGTGGCCTTGAGTTACCATCTTCTGTCATTTCCTTTCTCCAATACAGTTTTGTGCCCAAACCCTGCATTGTTTTCTTATGTGAAATATATTACATTTCTATATGTGGCAGGCTACACAATTTAATTATTTCGCTTTATGGAATTGATTTTTGTATCAACTAAAATAAAGAGGAAGAATGCATATGCATTTATATTGCTTTTTATAATTATGTAATTACCTTTAACATGCGCTTAACTTTTGTATGTATTTGAATTTCTGTAGAGTCTCTTGATTTCAACTTGAAAAATTCCTTTCCTATTATCTTATAAGGCCAATAAAAAATCGATAGCAATAAATCTCTCAATTTTGTTTTGCTGGGGAAGTGGTTTTTTTAAAACTTTTATTTTTGAATGAGCTTTACTGGAGATAACATTTTTGATTGGATATATATTTTTTAAACTTTCCTTAAGCACAATATGTATACATAATTTCACTGACTTCTGGACCCCATTTTTTTTTTTTTTTTCCTAATGATAAGTTAGCTGTCATGGTTATTGCGGTTTCCATACACTTGGTTTGCTACTATTCTCTTTCTGCTGTCAAGACATTCTCTTTGTCTTTAGCTTTTAGTATATTTACTATGATGTGACTGACTATTAATATCCTTAAATTAATCCTAACTAGCGTTTATTTTCTTGAGTGTACAAATTAATATTTTTATAATAATTTGGAAAAATGTATCTATTACTTCTTCAAATACGTTTTCTATTCTTATTTCTCTCCTCTCCTTGTATTAATATATGTAATGCTTAATTAATAATGTGTGCTTCCATTATTTGTATATTGGTGTAACTGTCCTACATTTTTCTGAAGCTCAATTCATTTATCTTCATTCTGTTCTTTCTCTCTTGTTCAGATTGCATAATTTCTATCACTCTGTTTACAGGTTTTCTTTTTGTTGTTGTTTATTCCTTCTCTGCCAGTTCACATCTGCCAGTTGAGCCCGTCTAGTTAATTTTTCATGTCATTTATTATGCTTTTCAACTCCAGAATTTCTATTCTATTTGTTTTATAATGTCTATATTTTGTATTGATATACTTTAGTTGATGAGACAGTGTCATCATACTTTCCTTAACTTATTTAAGCATGGTTTCAGCTAGTTGTTTGAAAATTTACAGTAGCCATTTTGAAGTTTTTGTTTCTAAGTCCAAAATCTGGGTCTGCTCTACTTTGTTTAATGTGTATGCATTGCTCTTTTTATTTATGTATGTATTTGCTTATTTGTCTCATAACTTTTCATTAAAGATTGAATATTTTAGATAATATATGGTAATAATTCTGGATTATGATACCCCCTCCACCCAGAGCATATTTGTTGATGTTCTCTGTTGTTTATTTGTTAAGTGATTTGAGTGTACTTCCTTTTATTTTTCCAGCAGGATGAATACTCTGATATCATTTTTCAGAGGGCACAGCCGTGGACTTGCACACAGTCACCATGGGTGACATTGGTTTTCACAATGTTGCCTTTAAATTATCCATCTCTAATAAGTGTGAATCTGCCTACGTTTGTTGACATCACATCCAGCTATTAGCCTCCACTAATTGTCAGCTGATTTCTCTATTGTTTTTGACATGCTCTGAAGTTAATTGTTCCACAATCTGATCAAATTAAATTTAGGGCCCGCTCTTTAAGGCTATTTTTTTTAGCCTGTCTTTGAGATTTACATATTTATAAAATACAATGACTAAATCTTTGTAACCCCAGCAGAGTAAGAAGCTATAATTTTGTACTATCTGTAAACTTGGAGGACATAAATCTAAACAACATTTTTATACAGATTGGTAAACTGAGGTTCACAAAAATGAACTATTTTGCCCAAAGTGGCATAACTAGTTAGTAACTGAAAATGGGAGCTCATGAATCTGGGTTATGTTCTCTCTCTACTTCATCATCCTGCTTTACCGAAATGTAGAACCACTTCTCCTCCCAAAGAAGAAAAATAATTCTGTCATTGTTGCCTTTTACAAAATATATACATGACACTTGGTCTAATTTTTGGGCTACAGACAGTAATCCATCATTAAAAAAAGAATCATATAGCTTCAGGAGATTACACATTTAATGATCAATAGCTACTGGCTACTTTTTTCTTTCACTTTTATTGCTCTGAAAATTACTGGAGAAGCCGAAAGAGTATAATTTATTGGAAGCAGGGAAAAGACATACAATTTTGCATCTCTTGGTAGTTTATAATGTGAATACTATATAACTATGATTGGTGAGTATAGGGGGAATTTTAGAAAGAGCAATTAAGTGCCTATATGCCACTAACTTCCTTTTCAGGAAATCCACAGATGAGAACTTGGCTACAGCTATATTTTCTCATAGATTCATTTATAAAGGGAAAATGACATAAGAGGGGCTGTTCTATAATATTTTATTGATATAATTTGTTAAGTTAAATAATCTGTTCATGCATTTATATAATTTATTAAATCTCTACCCACTGTTTCCTTCTTTTTTCATCCTGAAGGTAAATCCTAATTTCTTACTTAAATTCAATCTAAAAATCTAATAATAATAATTCAGTCAACTTCACTCTTGCATACTATATCACTTTGGTCTTTTTCTTATACATGTTTAGGCTTTTATCATTCCAGTAGCACAACATTCAACATTTCCTCTAAGTTTCGCCAGATCAATTAAGTAAGTCTTTCTAGCACATCCTGTGTTTAGAATAAATGCCAAAGTTACAAATGATTCCTATTACTTTACAGTGCATTAGTTAAGTAAAATCTTTTTTGTAACAAGATCAGTGCAATGGGTAGAAACATTGTTGGAAGCCAGAAATGAAATTGAACTACACGAACTTATAGCACTGAAGTCTAATTGAATGTGTGCTTCACCCACCTGATACCAAAAATGCTTATGGACTTTGCAACAAACACCATCTGATACCAGGGAAATGTGACTGTGGGGAAAACACTGGCAGAAAGAAATAGCAACGTTAGCTAATTACAGATAAAATAGGATATTTCTCAAAATTTATTTTTAAAAAATGACCATGTGAATACATTATCATTGCCCCCCATGGACCCATGAAAGAAAGTCGTCTTGAAGTGTAATCTTCATTAGCTTTCTGGTAAACCTTTTTTCTGACTGTATTATTTCCTAACACAGTGAAAGAAACATCTCTGTTCTCATCTAAAGTCCTTTTATGGAAGATGGATTCTATCCTCTTTTACCTAATTCAGGACGTTGGCTTCTTTAATTGTCCCAGTCTTACTGTATAACCATTCATTCTATTGTCCATTTGAAATTATATATATATATATATATATATATATATATATATATATATATATATATATTTGATTATACTTTTAACGTCTTCCATCATTAGGTAAAAAACTCTAAAGTTTTTATCTATGTTTACAAATCCCATGACTGATTGGCTTCTCCTATCCCTATAACCAAACCTCCCATCCCTCATATTCTGTTCACATTAATATTATTGTGATCTTTGAAAGCTCTAGGCATATTCTAATCTCTTGAGTTTTTAAATTTGTTTTACTTCCATGTCCCACGATATTTTTCCCCCAGTTATTCACAAAGCATGCTTCTACTGGTAATGCATTTCTATGACTAAATGTCCTCTTAGGCAAAGCTTTCTCTGAGCACGTCACCTTCAATACCTTGTATTAATTCATTTTAAATAGTTTTATCATAATTTGAAATTATCTACTGTATGTGTGTGAAAGAGATAGTTTGACTTTAGTGCTCTGTTTCTGTAGTTCATATTCATTTCTGGCTACCCACATACTTCTACTCACCGTACTAATCTTCTTGTTACGAAAATGATTTTACTCAACTAATGCACTGTAGAATAATGGAAATATATAATTTTCAATGTTTTTTGGCTGTCAAGGCAAGGCATTCCCTGTATTGTTGGTCACTTTTTCCCTAGTACATGCACCAGTGCCTACAATCTGTTGGCTCTTAATAGATGTGACTTGAATGAATAAATTGATATTGATTATTTAGAGGAGGGATAGTTAGGTAGAAGATGTACCAACTGGAGAGAATGAGTAGGGAAAAGTTAGCACAGTTGAAGAACACTGGATTTTACAAGGTAAAGAGAATGGGAAACAAAAATGATACTAAAAAAGTATGTATAAGTGTACTTGATTTTTAAAATTGTTGTTCAATAAACATAACATTTACAATCTTAACCATTTTTAAGTGTACAGTTCAGTGGCATTAAGTACATTCACAATGTTGTGCAACCATCACCACCATCCACCTCCAGAATTATTTTCACCTGGCAAAACTGAACTTCTACACCCATTAAACAACTGTCTATTCCCTCAGCGTCTGACAACCACTATTGTTCTTTCTGTCTCTATGAATCTGACTACTCTATGTACATCATAGAAGTAGAATCATATAGTATCTGTATTTCTGTGTCTGGCTTTTTTCAATGAGCATAATGTCCTCAAGGTTTATTCATGCTGTAGCATGTGTCAGAATGTCCTTAGTTTTTAAAGTTGAATTCTATTCCATTGGCTATTGTGACTAATGCTGCTATGATTGTAAGTACACGAATATTTCATTGCAACCCTACTTTCAATTATTTTGGGTATACACCCAACAGTGGAATTGCTGGATCATATGGTAATTTGCTATTTATTTTTCAATATTGAGTTTCAATATTCATTCATCTGTTGAATTCATCAATTATAACAATTTTACGTTGAAGATTCTTTTGGTTTGTCTTATTACACAATCATATCATCTGAGAGTAAATAACCTTTATTATCATTATCAATTGGCATATATATTTTTTCACACATCCAGTGCCATGTTGAATAAAATTGGTGATATAGAATATCTGGTTTTGTTCTGGAGGAATGTTTTCAATATAGTAACATAGCTTTATTATGCATATCTTCATTAGTTTACAAAATTAGCTTTTATTCTTAATTTGTCATTTTATCCTTTGTTGTAAAAAAGGTATTGGGCTTTATATAAAGTAATAATTTCTGCATCTATTACAACAAACATATAAATTATATGCTAAATAATTAAATTATATGCTAAATTTTAATAGTTTTTCAATCACAAACTAAACTTGCATTCTCATTAAAACTCAAATTGGAATTAATATATTGTTATTTTATTTATTTGTAGATAACTTACTCAATTTAAAAATTGTATTGTGTCTCCCTTCCTTCCTCCCTTCCTTTGCTTCTGCCTTCCAGTTCAATACTGAATGGAGTAATAAGAGTAGACATCCTTGTTTTGTTTCATGTTTTATTTTAATTTTACAATAAAAACCTTTAATCATTCTTCATTAGGCATGATGTTAGAGGTAGACTTTTACAAATTCCTTTTATACTCAAGTATATTTCCTTCTAATCCTTGTTAGTGAGAGATTTCATTGTAAATGTATATTTCTTTTTTCAAAATGCTTTTTCTGTATCAATTGATTTGATATTTTTCTTCTTTAGACTCAAAATATAGTGATCTAAATTGATGATTTCCAATTATTGAAACAAATTTACATTCTTGGATTAAACATTCTTGGTTGTGGTGTATTCATTTTATATATTGTTAGGTTAAATTTGCTAACATTTTATTGAGGAATTTTGCATGTATGTTCACGATGCATATTAATTTACTATTTTCTTTTCTGTACTTCTTTCTCAGACTTTCAAAGGAAAATAATGCTACCCTCATAAATGAATTATAAAATGTTCTCATCTTCTATTTTTCTGGAAGAGATTTTGTAGAATTAGTGTTATTTATTCTTTTAATGTTTTGTAGAATTTGTCAGTAAAACCAACTGGGCCTGAAATTTTCTTTTAAGAAATGTTTTTTATGACAATTTTATTTATTTGTTTATTTATTTATTTATTAATTTATCTATTATTTGTGTGTGTGTAAAATTATTTTTTTATTTTTTATTAAATTTATTGGGGTGAAATTGGTTAGTAAAATTATATAGGTTTCGGGCGGACAGATATCTCAGTTTGTTAGAGTGCAAGCTCTTAACAACAGGGTTTCTGGGTTGATTCCCACATGGGCCAGTGAGCTGCACCCTCCACAACTAGATTGAAGACAACGAGCTGCCCCTGAGCTGTTTGAGGGGCAGCAAGATGGCTCAGTTGATTAGAGCATGAGCTTTCGACAACAAGGTTGCTGGTTCAATTCCCGCATGGGATTGTGGGCTGTGCCCCTGCAACAAAGATTGAAAACGTCAACTGGACTTGGAGCTGAGCTGCACCCTCCACAACTAGATTGAGATTGAAGGACAACTTGGGCTGTTGGGCCCTGGAGAAACACACTGTTCCCCCACATTCCTCAATTAAATAAAAAAAAAATACATAGGTTTCAAATGTCTAATTCTATAATAATCATCTACATATTACATTTGCATTGTGTGCTCACCACCCAGAGTCAGTTTTCCTCCCATCATCATATATTTGACCCCCTTTAATCTCTTCTACCACCCCCACCCCTCTTCCTCTGGTAACCACTAAACTATTGTCTGTGTCTGAGGTTTTGTTTCTTTATTTGTTTGTCTTGTTCCTTTATTGCTTTCAGTTTTATATCCCATATGAGTGAAGTCATACAGTTCTCAGCTTTTTCTGTCTGACTTATTTCACTTAGCATGATAATCTCAAGAACTATCCATGTTGTTGCAAACGGCAGTATTTCATCTTTTCTTATCGCGGAGTAATATCCCACTGTATATATGTACCACATCTTCTTTATCCAATTATCTATTGAAGCACACGTTGATTGTGTCTATATCTTGGCCATGGTGAATAATGCTGCAATGAACATAGGGATATATATATATATATATATATATATATATCATATATATATATATATATATATATATATATATATATATATATATGATATATATATATATCTTTACGGATAAATGTTTTCAGATTTTTTGGGTAGATACCCAGAAGAGGGATTGTTGGGTCAAATGGTAAATCTATTCTTAATTTTTGAGGAACATCCATGCTTCTTTTCTATAGTGGCTTTACCAAATACAGTCCCACCAGCAGTGTATGAAGGTTGCTTTTTTTCCACAACCTCTCCAACATTTGTGTACACACAGTTTCAGTAAGAAATGTGAAGAGGAATATTTTGGCTCCTGACAGATAAGAGAAGTTCATACCTCAATCCTTATAAACTAACTTGAGTTGTAACAATAGAAAAATAATGCACTTAACTATAGATTTCTGTGAGTAAACTATATTAGGACAAGGTAAGCAGAAAAAATTAATTCCAATTAGACAGTATAAAGAATCAAGTCAGAGAGAAGGGATAAAATGAGTTCAAAGTTTATACACTTACAAAGAGAATTAAGACACATGAACAAGTGAACAAATAGTGTCTTAAAATGGTTATTAAGCTGTGGTAAGTTTGCAGCTAAATTGCATTAAGATCAAAGGGAAGTTTCAGAAAATTCAACATTAATTTGCAACATTTTTGTCCGCTGTAAAGTCATATGGAAATCAAAGCTTATAAAAAAATTTCTTTTTTTAATCAATCACAGAAAGTTAAACATTTTTAAATTTGCAACTGGCTATATGCATAACAAGTTCAATTATGGTGACTGAACAAATAATATATAAAATTTAATTCAATAATGAAACACAGGAATCATAAAAAGGAGTAAACTATATTAAAATGTCAAATTATAATCTCTGAAAAGTTAAAAGCATGCCTCTTCTATAAGTATGATATAAACATTTATTAAGTCATTAATGAGGAAATCAGAAAATAATAAAGCTGTTTCAAGGAACCATTTTTAAAATTGGGCATTAATAGTCCTTTTGAAAAAAATATAATAAAAAATGCTGAAATAATGTGGCAAAATTAGATATAAAACTAGTATATACCCTATAAGGCAATAAAATAATAAATTCTGGAGTTGTCTTCTCCATCAGACAGAAATCTGCATGTTAGCTATACATTTCACATTGTCTGGGCTTTAGTCAAATAGTAAATAACAAAGTCAGCACAGGTACATCCCCCAAGATAATTAATTCTAACGGGGGGTGGGGGAAGGGTTTTTTAAACAATTTCCTGTATGAATTGAAATCATATTCTATACTCTATTGCCTTATGTTCAAATTTTGGATACTTTTTTCTTTCCAATTGATAGATAATAACAGAAGACACTGGGCTGGCCATTTTAACTGATGTAACAAATATAATGAAATTATTTGAATTTATTATTAAAGCTGAAGTTACTTAAAACTAATGACAATATAGATAGAAAAGTTGATTATAAAATATTAAATGACTTAAAATTTCTGTGTTCATATACAAAAAAGGTAATGCATATCCGACCTTGATTTGTGATGATGGCCATCCCATTCCTTACATCATATTATTTACTTACAGAAACATGGGTGGTAGTATTAAAAATTAAGTACATATAAACTGTGTAAATGGTCCCAAACTTAACCATCAACTGTTTTTTATTATTTTCTTAATTCTCAAAGTTAAATATTCATTTGTAATTCAGTTTTATTTGTTTTTGTTAGTTTTTTAATTAACCCAACATACATATTTTTCATAAAAAGGGTAATGATGATTAGAAATAAGTTAGGAAGAGACAGAGACTAGGGAATGTTCCCATAGAAGATAGCAATTTAAGTCTGAGGGGTGGCCGGTTAGCTCAGTTGGTTAGAGCACAGTGCTCCTAACAACAGGGTTGCCGGTTCAATCCCCACATGGGCCACTCTGAGCTGCTACCTCCACAACTAGATTGAAACAATTATGTGACTTGAAGCTCATGGGTCATGGAAGAACACACTTAAATAAATAAGAGTTAAAAAAAAAATAAGTCTGAAATAATTGGTATGGAAAGATGCATAATGGATTATATACTAATCTGGGTTTGAACTTGCAGCTGCAGTGGTCAATTATTTCACATGCCAATTTTAGACATTTAACATAGCTTCACTTGAAGCTAGTTTTAAAGGTTATTTAACACTAAATGTAAAGTGATTTTTTAAAGAGTTGATGAAGGCAGCTAAGCAGTTTCAGCTATAGTATTTGTCATCTGCTGCCTAGCAAATAATAACACTAATAAAGGAATGGAATTTTCCACAATTAATGGCATAGATGGTATAGTAAATCACTAGAAAATCGGTCATCATTCTTTTCTTGGTCAAGGCTAAAACATGGTATAGGGAAGATGATAAAAAAATTAGGGTTCATAGGCTGATGTCAGGGGTGTTTTTCTTTTTTCTTGTTGTGGTTTATGCTTGTTTTTTCTTTTGTTTTGTTCCCTCATGTGAGAGACTGCATGTGAGGTGATGCTTAGCTTTTGGTTTGTTTTTTGTTCCCTCATATGAGTGACTGCCTGTGAGGTGATGGTTAGCTTGGGGTTCAGAAAATTCTCCGTCGTCTCATTCCAGGAAGGAGAGATATGGGATGATATTGCTTTCTGTGTTTCGCCCACATCACCAGATCAGGTGAAAAAGTAACTAAGTTATATCAAAATGGCGTGACAAACAGGTTGCCAGGCTTTGAAAGGCCTTGGGCCGATGGTCCCAGGTGAGAACAGTAAGTATTGTTTGTCCAAACGGGCCTTTCAGCCAGATAAGCAATATTTTTATCAGAGGAACTGCAGAACCCTCTTAGAACTGGCCATTCCCTGAGGGGGAGGCAGGAAAAAGAAGCTTGGCTCTAGGATGCATCTAAAGAGATATATAAAACAGACCTCAATTGGCAGTACAGGATTCTTTTGTTTATTGGTGATTAGTGATTTAAAATTTAAAACTTGGAACTTACAACAACAACGACAACAGCAGCAACATTCTTGAGAACTTGTTAACATTTTAAAAACTTATATACAACATGCAGCTTGCAACATAAGGAGACGCCCTAGCTTCTAGTCGCAGACCTGGTGAGGTCTGGCTGGTTCCAGACCTCTCCAGTGTTGTTCCCTATGGTTTGTTCACAGCTTAAAACATCAGGGTATGTCCTAATCTCCAGCTGCAGACCTAGTGAGATCGGATCGCTTTCCCGACCTCTCCAATGTTGTTTCCCCACGGTTTGGTGAGCTTTTGACGTATACTGTTATTAGTTAATATCTTATAGAGTTTATTACTACATATAAATACTCCTTATTGATATTATTTGTGTATTTAGCCAAGTAATTTTTGATCAACAGTAAACATATGTTGGGATCTCTTAAACTTGTATATACATATACTCCTTTGACATGACATTGTTATCAATGTATATAGGTTAGTCTTAACCATCTTTACTTTTTGTCATTAACACATTCTTTTAAGTGCCTTTGTCTTTTGCAATTAGATATTGCTAAGTAAATTGATTAGATATTGCTAAATAAATTAAGTGTCCCACTCTAGCCTGTGCTCCCCTTTCTTTTTCCTGCTGGTCATTACACATGGCTAAAAATAAGAAAGAAAAGAAAAATACACAAGAAAAGCTTTTCGGGAGAGTGAACCATAAAAGTGAAGTAAATTTTACTCTTTGTATAGAAGACAAAATTTTTCCAAGTCAGGGAAAACTACTCATGCTTAAACAATAGACTTCAGTCCCTTTTCTATATCTCTTCACAGTGGAATACTTTAAACTGTAGCTTTGCAAGTTGATATCCAAAACTAAGTGTAAATGCCTCCATTCCTTTCTGTTAAGTTTATCTCTTCCAGATTATAACACATGGAAATCATAGCCACACCCACATCAGGACAAGAAAGAAGTGATAATATCTCTAAATGGAGATATTTACCAGAATTTACCAGAATGGAGATAGCAGAGTTTAGAGACAATAAAGGAAAACATGTCGAAAGGCAACAACAGAACTAATGGAAGTGAGCAATATCTCCCTACATCCATGCTTCCTATCTAAAAGAGAGTGTTAGGAATTTACATCTAGAACCATAATTTTGGGAAATTTATTAGCAACCTATATATACACAGCCTCCATTGTATAGTGATTGAGCTTAGTGACTGCATTATTGTCATAAATTTTACTTAATATTTTGTGTATGTTAAATGCATATCAAAAGCTTTGAAGACAAGATAGATCAGGAAGCATTAAACATGTATGATGATATTCAAAATGGCCAAAGGCATATTACGAGATAAGAATGATAATATGAAAAATGAAAGTTCAGAGAATTTTTTTTTGGTGTCAGTTAATAAGTCTAAGCTTTCAGGTTCATGGCCTTTAAGTAAAATGTTATTCAAAGGAACCAAGGTGCCGCGTTCAATAGAAAGATGGAAAAATGATGCATCATGAAAGAAAAAGCATTTTCTTACATCTTATTAAAATATTTCTATCACTTCTCCTAAGGAGACAAAGAAATAGCCAACAAATCCATGAAAAAATGCTCAACTTCACTAGCTATTAGGGAAATGCAAAACAAAGCAACAATGAGATACCACCTCACATCTGTTAGAATGGCTATTATCAACAAGCCACATAATAACAAGTGCTGGAGAGGTTGTGGAGAAAAAAGAACAGTCATACACTACTGGTAGGACTGTTATTTAATATAGCCACTGTAGAAAACAGCTTGGAGTTTCCTTGAAAATTAAGAATAGAATTACCATGTGAGCCAGCAATCCCTCTTCTGGATATCTACCCAAAAAATCTGAACACATTTATCCGTAAAGATATATGTATCCCTATGCTAATTGCAGCATTATTCACAGTGGCCAAGACATGGATATAACCAAAGTGCCCTTCAACAGATCATTGGATAAAGAATATGTGGTACGTGTATACAATGGAATATTACTCCGCCATATGAAAGGATGAAATACTGCCATTTGCAACTACATGGATGGATCTTGAAATTATGCTAAGCGAAATAAGTCAGACAGAAAAAGTCCAGAACCATGTGATTTCATTCATATGTGGGATATAAAACAACAAATGAACAAGACAAACAAAGAAACAAAACTCATAGAAATACAACAGTTTAGTGGTTACCAGAGGGTAAGGGGGGAGGGGGCTTATAGGAGAGGGTAAATTAGGCCAAATGTGTGGTGATGGAAAGAGAACTAACTCTGGGTGCTGAACACACAATGCAATATATGGATGATATATTATAGAATTGTACACTTGAAACCCATATAATTTGATGAACCAATGTCACCCCAACAAATTTAATAAAAATTAATAAAATATATTAACAATATATCACTTTATATAAATCAAATTGTATTTCACTATACAATACAAAGTTAATTGATTTGTTTTCATCAAACCATATATAAAATAACAACCACTTTGTTTTGTAGGTATGTTTTATGATGTCTATCAACATTAGTAACATTTTAAAATGCATTAATAGAAAATAATGAAATCAATTCAAAAATATCTCTGCATTAAGAATGTAAACAGTTTTTGATTGTGAGAGACAATCTTGAAATGAGTTTGCTTGCCATTTTAATTACTCCCAGTTCTGTATAAAGTGCCATGCTTTGGTCAAATGAAATAATACATTGTCATATGAAATCTAAGAACAGTACTTTTAATATATTTTGTAAGTAATTAAGTATACATTTTTCTCGTTCTCTCCTTTCTTATTTAGAAACACAGAATAGCTAGGCAGTTTATCGATGATCCTTGAGAAGTCACTACTATTGCACTTGAATCTCCATTCCTTTAGTAATTTTCACGACTTATCCTAACTCATCACCCCCTGGGCCCTATGCACTTTGAGTGAGCCTATTTATGGTATATCTGGGCCTGCTGCAGAATGTTCTTTCACTTGGACATAGACAACGATCTAAGTTGAAAGGCAGAATAGTATCGTAGTAATCATTACAGTGATGTATGATTATCTCAGGAAGCATGACTATTTCCAAAACTCATGAGACTACAAATAATCTTAAGGTAATTCATTTTTAGGTTTTTGCACTCTATTGACATTCTTCCTTAAATCTGATCATTAAGGGAATTCATCTGCCAGTCTTTCTCACCTGTACTTTCACAATTGTCCCTCCTCTCATATCCCTCATGTATTTGGAGTTTCTCCATAGAACATTATGCTGAATACAACAAAGGGACATTTCAGACTACAGTACCTAACTGATGAAGTTACTGGGGGAAAAAAAGAGAAATGCCAAATCCTGAAAATCAAACCCTTTTAAAAACAGTCTATTTTTCTTTTCTAAACATATTGGATGGAAACAAAATCAGTTCTCAGCTGATTTTTTTTTTTATAAATCTCTGTAAAATTTTTGTCATATAAATCAGGAGGAGTACTAAGAGTTGAGTGGCGTCACTATAAGAGAATATTGCCATGTCCATGACCTTTTTATGTGAACAAATTTTCAGTCTATCGCTATATATAAATGAAGACTGGTGGACAATGTTTCATTCCAGCAGGTATCAGTATCTATCCACGTATATAATAATTTTAAATATGTATCTTCTGTCCAATTAAGATATACATAGATCATAAGATTTTATTGTTGATAAATATTTATCAAGTTTTTAAATATACACATACATACATTGCTTTGATAATCCTGTACTGATAATATTTTTATAAAAACTTTATTGAGAAGAAATTATTTAAAACTTAGAAACCTAAGGTTACAGGATATTTTAATAAATAAACTTCAAATTATGTATACATTTTATTGTATGAAACTCTGATTAATGTGATAAATATAAAATATGTTAAAGAATAAACCATATTAAATTCAGATGTATTTTTAGAGAAAATTGGAATGAAATAGAATTCAAAGAAAATTATTTAAAATCTTCATTGAACATTGAAAGGAATCAGAAAGTGCACAAATCACTCAAGAAATCAGAAAATTATCAGCATCACTGAAGATCTTTTAGTGCCTCTTTCCCATCACTAATACCACCTACTCCAGGATAAGCTGTATTTTGATTTCCAACAACAAATATGAGTTTTTTCCTCTCTTGAACTTGATTCATACAGAAAATATGCTTGGGTCTGGCTCTTTTATCAACATGTGCTGTGAGACTATTCCATATTCTTGTTTAGTTGAAGTTGGTTCATTCTAATTACTAAATAATGTTCTGTTACATAATACAACAAAATTTCATTCTAATGTCAGGGGCATTTGGCTAGTGTGCAGTTTTAGGTTGTAACAAACAGTACCGTTTTTAACATGCTTATACATACCTTCTTGTAAAAGTATTAACATGTTTCTGTTAGGTTATTTACCTGGGAGTGAAACTGCATAGTTTCAGGGCATGCATGTGTCCACTCTTCCAGGTTTTCAATTAATTTTCATTCCCAATATCAGAGTATGATTTTTTATGCATTTAAAGACTTCCCTAACGTTTTATTTTGTCTCTCTTTGATATGTCAGGCATTCTTGTGAGGGCACAGTGTCATCTGCAAATAATGGCAATTATGTCTTCTGCTCCAAACCATATGCCTTTTATTTTTTTTAAATGTGCTTATGATAGTGTATCATATAATTTGGTATTGTATTGTATTGTGTTTTTATTGTTGTTGTTCTGTTTGTTTTTTGACTTTATTGTTCTGGAGTGGCCCACTTCTGTAGAATATTTTATAATATTAGTAATATCAGGCATCCTTTTCTCATCCAGAACTCAGTATTAAGCTTTTCATATTTCACTATTATTTATTATAGTTGCTGTAGTTTTGGGGAGTACTCTTTATTTAAATAAAAGGTCACTATTTATAGTTTACTAAGAGTTTATAGCATGAATGGATTGATCATTTTATCAATTGAATTTTCTGTATTTGTAGAAAAAACAAAATATTATATTTAAGTTAATATGAATTATTGAATGCTTTCTGGATGCTACATCACTCATATTCTAGCAATAAACCTAGTTTGTTCGATGTATTTATCTCTTTGTTTATCACCTGATTTCTTTTGTTATTGTTTTGTTTGTAATTATTAAAAACTGTGCTCATGAGAATGATGTTTCTGTATTTTTCTTTTCTTCTTATACATTTGTGTGGTGTTGATATCAAAGTTACTGAGGCCTCATAAAAATGATTGTTATGGGTTCCTCTATTTCCATTACCAAGAGACTTTTGTGTAATATTGCTGTCATACTTTATTTTAATATTTGGAAGAATTCTAAGGCAGCCATATGGGCTTAAGTTTGAGGATTACACATTTTTAATAATAAATTTTATTTCTTTAGTAGATATCAGATTTTCAAATTATCTATTGCTTCCTTTATTTGTTTTGCTACATTGTGCTTTTAAAAAATTACCACTTTCACACAAATTGTCAAATTTAATTGGCATAAAGTTGTTCTTAATATCCTCTATTTATCTTCTGAATATCTGTGCAGTTTTTTCCCAGACTAATAAGAAATACTAATAGTCAAACTACAATGTGAGATCATAAAAATCATGTTTTGGAAACAAAAAGAAACAAAATAATAAAAGTCTCATAACATTTTTAAATGAGAAAAATTAAAAGTGTTTTAAAATCTTTACTAATTAGATTACTTGTATACATACAGAACAAGGAAAATAACTTGAGACATACACATGCAAAGTACATAGACAAATCATAGCAGTTATCACAGGATAATGGGAACACAAGTGCCTATCATTTTGTCCTTAAAGATTTTTTACCCGCAATTAACATAGTTAATATTGCTTTCATGATGAGAACAAAGTTTCAAATTAAAACAGGAGCCCATAATTTTGTCAGTATCAATCTCAAAACTCATTTAATTTTCAAAGCATATTTATAATGTTTGCATAAATGCAATTATTTTATGTGCTCCAAAGGCTTGTTAAATATACTGCTTTCATTTCAGGATCTGTTTTCAGAAGATAGAAGGATTCACAGTACTAAAAAATTGTTAGACTTATGGTTATACTTTATTATGTCATACTGATATAAATTAAGTCAGCAGAGGAGAAGCACATGGGACAAAGTCTGGAGAAAATTTGGTACAAGCTTCCAAGACTCCTCTCCCTGTAGAGTCACATAGGACTTATTGCCTCCAGCAAAAGATTGCAACATATATAAAGTGTTATCTGTAGGAAACTCATGGGTACCCAAGGCTTTTACAGAGGTTGGTGGTGTCATCACTCTCTATCTTGTGATCAATCTGTAGACCCACAATTTGATTTGTATGTCAAGACTGATGGTCACACACACACACACACACACACACACACACACACACACACACAAACCAAGGAAGCACAAAAAGTTTTATAATCACACAGTGAGATTTTTGGGAGTGGTTGGGTAAAGAGCAGGATGACACCCAAGCAGGTTCTAGAAAGGAGGCTGGCCTAGGGGTTTTTATGGTCTGTAGGGGCTGGGGCTGGGATGAGTGTTGCATAGTGTTAAACTCTTTTTAGTGCCAATGAAGGTAGCTTCGTACTTCCATACTAGCTTAACCAGATATGAGCCATCAGGGAAAGAGTAAGGGACAATGCTTAAAAGCTGCCTATAGTCAAATATTAAAATATAAAATTAGACCCTTTAGTGCACCTTACCAGGAACATACCAAAATTTCAAACTCCTAAAATTAAAGATTCAGCATAAACCACAGTAAGCCAGTCTTATCTTTGAAGAAAGTTGGATACTAGCTTAAGGAAGTGACTACCCACCAAGTTCCCAGACACCATCCTAGGGTCAACTTAACAAGTAGGATCCTTAGTATTTCTTAGGATCAGTGTCTCGGGTGTGCAATGTTATTTGTTTTCTGCACATGTGTACACCAAAATTCATGTAGACTATGTGTCCACTTTGAGGCCACAAGATTTGGTAGTAAGGTTTTTAACAGGATTTGTTCCCCATGTTTGTCCTTGTATAACATGCAGCTAATAGGACTTACACTAGTGGACATGTTGCAATACAGAGAAAACAAACAAAAAATAATCCTCAAGTAGTGTGTTATATACAATATTTTGTCTATCTAAGTTCTTGGATTTGGTTGGGGCTTTGTCTTCAACTTGTTGAATATTTTCTGTTAACCTTCAACATCCTCACTATAAGTTGTGTAGTGTGAATGTTACATCAATGGCTGAAGGTCTCCTATGGGCAGCAGATATTCTTGATTGACAAGGCATGATGTATTTGATAACAACCAAGCAATGAATAGATAATATAGATTTATCAACCTGTTTTACTCTTTGCCCTGAGTGTTTGGTGTCTGTATTTATTTTCACCTATGATCTAATTATTTTTCATGTTCTCTGCCCAAAGAGCTACTATATATATTTATAAAATATAATATTAATAATAATGAAAGCTAAGATATATTCTATATGATATTATTGCCCATATGCTTTAGTTTATATTTTTTACGAGAAACTAATTAATGAAATTTCAGAGCAAAGACATACAACATGAAAATAACATTTAGTTAACTTACATCTGTGTATTGGGTATATATCAACATGCTTTCAAGGCTGTTAACATATTTCCATTTAAATGTTATAGTTTTAAAATTCAATTATATTCAGATATGAAAGAATCAAGTTATTTTTTTGTCGGTGCATAGTTATAATTCTTTTAATGAATTGGAGATTGAAAATAGGTATGACAAGGTATGACACATTTATTAAAGTAATTATACTTTGAATGCTAGCTACAAATTTCATACCTCCTGGCTGAGCAGTAAAATTGAAATAGCAAACTTGCTATAATAAAATTTACAATATAATTAGCTGTTGGTAGCATTATGTATTTCAAGTAACTCCATTATTAAAACATTTACAATTTACATAATCAGACAAATAATTTAATGGGGTTGAGATAGAAGAGCATCCCCCCCGCCCCCACATATATTGAAAGACTTAGAAGTAATGGCTAATTTTAAATACAGGGAAAATTTAAGCACCATAAATCATGTCAAAATGTTTAACCCAAATATAGTGGAAAGATGTATTTTTAGCATTAAACTGTGCTCCTTTTATTTACTATTATAAAATTGTAAACTTTGGCAACAAAATTCGTAAAATGAAACATTTTTATGTTTCATTATTTGAACTTTAAAGCATTTGATAATTATCATAAAACAATATAGAATTTAAATTATTAATTTGATAGTCTTACAAAAGTTATTTTGTTATTTTTGTGATTTGTCAAGAGTACAGAATTTTAAAAATTATTTTGACTCCTTCTCTATTGTACATGTCTCAGGGTTCAGGCCACTCTTGTAGTACTAAAATACTGTAGTTACATGACTCTGATCTGCTGTCAGTGCAAGGATCCAGACATATCTAGGAACATAGAAAAAAGAATATATAGGCTCAATAGGAGTTTCTCTATATGATGAGCCTCTCCTCCTCAAAGGAAACGCATTCAAAGAGAAGATTAGACTAGGCTCCAAGAGTGAAACTCAATAAAAGACGTTTCTATTTTGGAAATGAGGAATTCTGAATACAGTCAGATGTCTGCCACTGGATTTTTTTTTTCCTTTACTTTTCTGACACATTTTGAGGTCAAACTAGGGCTGAAATTACTGTATCATGTAAACCTTAAGCAAAACATAAGTCATGTTATGACATCCTATCCCATTGTCTAGCAGCCTTAGTATTTGGGCAAATTTCAAGAAGGATTTCCTGTGCAGTGGCCCTCTGAGGGCTTTGGGTCTCCAGTTACAGAAGAAAACAGGATTTCCATGCTCATGGGTGGTAAATAAGGCATGTGGATTGACATGTTTTTGTTCAAAATTCAACTGAAATATTTCAAGATTCTCACAGAAACAATTGTTTAATGTTTTATAGGAGTTTGAGGTTCTTGTGAGAAAGAAAGGCCACACATAACGGTGACTATGGTTGCTTGGGTTGGTATGATATCAGGGTTTTTCCCTGGAATTGCTGTACTGTACCTCAAGTTACAGGTAACAAGTTTTTGTCAAGTTAGAGTGCCGATCTGTCAGTCCCTTCTTAGGGTAGCTATACTCGCATTGATTACAGTGCTACTCTAGCACTGGGTAGAAATCAAAATATATTTTGGACCAACTCTGTCTTTCTTTAGAATGTGTTAATAGGAAAATTGTCAAATTAAAATCAAGGAATGCTTTAAATGAAAATAAAACTTAGAAGCTTTGTTGTGTTTTTCTTTCATTTAAGGTCTTCTTGGATCACACACAGTACTTTGCACATCTCTCCTTATAAGTATTCTTATCCAAGACTTGTTTTCTCTACAAAGTTATCGCCTAGAGTGTGGATCTACAAAGCAGGGACCGTCTGCCAAATCCCGCCCATCTTCATACTACCCACCAGCTAATAATTGCTTTTACATTTTTTATAGCGGTTGTTTGAGGAAAAAAGAAGACTTCAACCGAGACCATACATAGATTACAAAACCTAAAATTGTTCCTTTTTGATCATTAACAAAAGAATAATAATTGTTTTTCCTTGATCCAGAACAGTGCTTCCAATAGAACTTTCAGCAATAATGGAAATATCCTATATAGATGCTTTCCAACATAGTATTATCTAGTATATATTCAATATATCCAGTATAGTACCACTAGCCACACGAGTAATTATTAGACACTTGGAATGTGGCTAGCATTACAGAAGCACTGAAATTTTAATGTTGTTTCATTTCAAATAATTTATACTTAAATGTAAATGCCATGTGTGGGTACAGTATTGTGTGCCACAGAAGAATGTAGGCTACCAGAAGGCAGAGTCCATTGGATACTTTAAAACAATATTTATTAAACTTGCATGTGCCTATGAGTCACATGGAATCTTGGTAAAATAAATATTTTAATTTGGCAGACCTGGGATGATTCTGCATTTCTAAGAAGTTTCCAGGTGATGATGCTAATGCTGGGGTTCAAATGACATTTCAAGGGGAAAGGAAGAACATCTGGAGTTCAATAAGTAACAAATTATTGAATAAATGATTTCCAAAATATCATTATCAGGAATTCTTATGGAAGGAATCAGGAAATGATAATGGTAGGTGATTTGTAACCACGTATATCTACTCAGCTCTGTTTTAGCACTAGCTGCCAATCCATCTGTCACTCCATCATTTGCCTCCTAAAGTTAAAAAATCTGAGGGTGAACTGAACCCCAGATATTTCTAAAAACAATTGTGCAATTGTGTGTGTGTGTGTGTGTGTGTGTGTGTGTGTGTGCACATGTGTGGCAATGGTATAGCCATTCACGAGTTGAGTACTATTATAATCAACAATCATGATAGACTGTTGTGTGCCATGAACTCTAAGACAAATTGACTTACTATAACCTGCATTTGTAGGGATTATGAATACTTAAGATAATGAAGCCTTCCATAAGAGCTGGTGGTTAAGAGCATGGACTCTAGAACCAAATTTCATGGATTTCAAACTAGGTAATGCCATTAACAAACTTTGTAACTTTGGTCCTATTACTTAACCTCCCCATGGCTTCAGCACCTTCTCCAAAAGGAGGAGAAAGCTAGTATATAACCACATAAAGTTTTTTTTTTTCATGGGGATTAAATTAGTTAACACAGGTAAAGCACCAAGATTAATTCCAATCAATATTTGTCAGTTGTTATTGGGCAATAAATATTGTTATGTGACCTAAGTTTATAAAATTACTTGTATGTTTAATGGGGTAAGAGAAAGAGCTGCTGAGATGTGAGAATCTATGTCTACTACTATAGGAAATATTCATGAGTCTGTGATCCAAATAGGTTCATATAAAATAGAAGTAGATAGTATATGGTACAATAGTATTAGATAGAATTATAATTTTGTTTAAATTTATAGAATAAAGTGAGTTTAAAATGTTATATATTACCCTTTAATGATTACAAAGGTTAAAAATGTCTGTTTTTTTGTTTTTAATTTTTAATTTTTAATTTTTTTATTTCATTTTTTATTTTTTTGTCACCTGTTTGATGGTTTAGCTTCATAGATGACAATTTTAGGGAAATAGGTCTTTTTTTTTTCTCACCCCATATTTAGAAGTATATTATAGATAGTAACACTCTTAGAAGCCATGAGCCATGACGTGTCAAAAATATCTTAATTAGGAAATTTTAAGGTTCCAAATTATACCTACATAGATTATAACAGATTTAAAACTAAAACTGTGGATAATTACCTTTTTTTCAGTTTAGGACAGAAGTCTGACAGAGGTTGCATCAGCCACCTTTTTTTCCCCTCCCTCCCTTCCTCCCTCCCTCCCTCTTTCACTCCCTCATTCCTTCCCTTCCTTCCCTTCCTTCCTCCCTCCCTCCCTCCCTCCCTCCCTCCCTCCCTCCCTCCCTCCCTCCCTCCCTCCCTCCCTTCCTTCCTTCCTTCCTTCCTGGCAATGATAGGTAAAGAAAAAAAAAATTAAAATAAAGAAAAATACAGCATGGCTAATGAATACAAATCAGGGTACTAAGGAAGAGTTGAAATTGTCAGTTCCTAAACAAACAAACGATTCTTCTTCTTAGAAAATGAAGTCATGAGAAAGCCATGGTAGCTATTTTTTAATATTAGAAGGTGTGTCCTGATTTTTTTTTCCTATGAAAAACAGGATTAAGAATACTTACTCAAAATAATTTTTGTGAGAACTGAATGGTAAAATTGTTTAGGAGAGTGCAAATGAATTTTTGCTGAGAGAAAATAGTCGCTCCCCATCCCCAACTTGTATTCTTGACTGTCTCTAATGAGGAAGAAAAATAAGAGGCTTGTTTTAAGTAACTTCACAATTAACGATACATTTGTTTGGGTGGAAATTTTAAGAAGAGGTTTCAGGCTTAGGATAAAAGGCCATTTTGTGAAGTTATTCAACAAAAGTTGAATAAGCCTCATTGATAAGTAGTTATTTCCCTGTTTACATGTTTTGCAACAGAACCCAGAGAGTACCCCATCAGTAAAGAGGTTTAGAGTCCAATAGAGTACATGTGAAGATCTCCTAGAATTCTGATGTTCAGTAAGTCTATGTTAAATTGACTGGCTCTATCTTAATACTTAAAATGGATTTCATAAAAATAAATATTCACTCAAAGCAAAGACACTTAGCTTTTTAAAAGACATTGGATAAGTTTCCAGGAAAAAAAAAAAATGGTTATCATATAAACTGCCAGAAAGATCTGAGTATAACAGTTTGTCTAGATAATCTGAATATATTGTTTGTCAAATAATGGCAAAAAAAAAAGTATGTCTCCTCATTTAGGGCATAATACAAATAAAATTATGCCTCCCAGAGAGAGGGAGACGGACAGGGAGAGAGAAAGAGAGAGAGAGAGAGAGAGAGAGAGAGAGAGAGAGAGAGAGAGATAAAGGAATTATTCTAACAAAGAGGTGATTGGTGATTGTGTGTTTTCAGTACCTTCTGTAATAATTAGATATGCTCAATGATCAGCTGAAAACAAATTTTGAAAAGAAGCTCTCTGAGTGTTCATTTTTGAAAGACAAATGTCTTTCAAGCACATTAAGAGTTTAGAATATCAAACAGTATAATAATAAGAAAAACGGTGCTATTTAAATAAGGTAAGGACGCCTAATGAAAACACTCAATAGCTATAGAATACCCAGGACCATTAGTTGTAATATGTTTAACACACAAGAGCAAAATTATATTATTCCTTTGATTATTTTTTCTCCACTTTTATTTTGTAATTTTGTGGATACAACAGAAGGGAAAAAAGATCCCTGTCTCGATTATTCTAAAACTGGACATCTTTGTGTAGCCCCTATGCAAAAAAATAGAAGAAAAAGAAATGATCTTTCATGCTCAGGGCTTTCAAAAGACAATACACAGTAAAATGGGGGATACGGAACTTGAACTTAAGCAGCCAGTTTTCATAACAAACAAGAAATACTTATTAAATATCTCCTTGTACAAGATATTTTGAATGATACTCAAATGGATATTAACAACATAGCTCAATATTTTCTGCTAATATGTTTACAGTAAAATTCAAAATGGCAAAGTAATCAGACTTGCAATGATAGGCATATTGTTTATATCAAAGTTAATGCCAATTAAATCTCATAAATCTGTTATTACTATTATTTTATTGCAAATCAGGAAACCGTGATTTAGAGAGTTTATTTACCCAGACTCTCAATTAATAACTGATAGAATTTACTGAAGCACAAATATGCATTAAAACAATAATCTGCTAGTTAGTTCAATGACAACGTTTTTGTAAACATGAAAACTGATTGGGACATGTTAAACCTTTTATCAACTCTCAGACAATACAATATAAATATCTTCAATCTCTATGTCCAAAAAAGCCACCTACATCCTTCATAGAAATAAAATATCTTTAAATTTTTGCCTTTCTCATTCAGGTCTTTATTCTACCTGAAAATTATTTTATGTATATTACAAGGTAGGATTATAAAGTTGTTTTCCCATATCATGATGATTATTATGTTATTGGTGATAAAGGTGTTTATGGTAATTATGGATAATAAAATAATAATAATAGTAATGATAATAAATGTTATTTTTTTACTACTTGTCAATTATTCATTTTAATATTTACACATATTAATTCAATTAATACCCACAAGAAATCTTTGAGTCATGCATGCCATTACTGTCCCACTTTACAGATGAGGAAATTCAGGCACATAGACATTAACTAACTGCTTGAGATTACAGAGTTGGTAAGTGCACATCTAATTATGTATGTAGGGTTTGGCTCAAGATTTTTGTCTTTAACAATTATTACCCAGCCTCTTTCAGTTGACAATCATCCAGCACCATTTATTTTAGATGTCTATCTTTTGTTCACTGATTTACAATGCAATCTTAGTTAAATATTGTGTTCATATAATATAGGTCTATTTCTGAGCCCTCTTTTCTATTCCATTGACACATTTTTCTACACCTACACTGAAGTATTCTCTCTTAATTACTGTAGCTTTATGACAAATCCTGTCGTTAGGAAAAGTCCATCAACTCTGTGATTCTTCTTTAATAGTACCTTGACTATTCTTAGTACTTTGTATTTTTTTGTTTTGTTTTGTTTTGTTTCAGATACATTTTAGGAAAATTTGTTAAATAATATCAAGAAAAGAAATGTTTAAAAAACGGAATTTTGACATATATTTTTGAATCTATAGGCCAAAGAGGAAACAACTGACATTTGCATAGCTCTAGGTTTTCTAATCTAAGAATATAGGACATCTGTTCATTCAGTTGGTCTGTTTTTTTACCATGATTTGCTCATTTTGCCTTAAAATTATTTGTAAAATTATTGAGGAAAAGTACTCCAAAGATGATGTGTATGTACTTGATTATAGTAGGCATTTAGGACAACTGCCTTTGGGCTGAAAATGTGATGCGACCTTGACTTTCAAATCCATTAGAATTTGCTCATTATTATAACTTGCTTATGATTTTCCTCATCAGACCTACTGTTCTACAATGAACAACTTTTATTTCTATCTTCTTTAGATGAGTAAGCAGGAAGAGTTTTAGACTTGGTACTCACTTTCACAGAAATCATAACCCTGTGGCACTGTAGTTTTATACGAGAAGGGTCTTGGATTCAATTTAGGCAGGCATTGTGACTGTGTACTTATACTTTGTTGTACATTGAGTCTTGGAGAACCAAAGTTTGTCAAGTTCATCATTTGATGACAGCATCCCCAGAACAAAACTCTCTGACACTAGAGTCTCACCTTCATTTAGATATCTAGCTAACTTTTCAACGTTTTTAAGAACATTTGTATAAATAATTTATATTCTCCTCACTGCTGTATTTTTTATTTTCTGAATACTTAGCCACCTAATTTACTACCAACAAGACCCAATTTTATTTATTTAAATAGTTCATAGTTATTAATAGAAGCCCTTCTTGAATATCTTATTACAATCTTTCCTTTTATAAACCGTGTTTATGAGATTATAAACCATGTTTATAAACCATGTTTACATATATGAAACATATATATTTCAAAATTTTTACTCTTCTTATAAATTACTAATAATACTGTTTAATATGAGAGGTATTGAGAAAATCAGAAAGATATAACTATAAGTGAGTAGAGGTTTGGTAATATAAAAAATTTATATGGTGTGTACTATATGTAAGAAGAAAGCCTAACAAACACAAACATACTAATTATTTATTCAGTAATCTTATACAAATTGAGAGACAGAATCTAAAATCTTTATTGTAAAAACAAACAAACAAAAAGGGAGCCCCTCCTGCTTTTAATATTTTCAAGGCCAATGATCAGCTGAATTATCAATGTGTAAAATTTAAATACTAGAGATTAATGTACAGTTGACAAATAAACCCCAAACCAAATAGTCTCTTAGAATTTAGAAAGATATTGTAGAGATTGCACAGTTGAAAAATGAAGAAAATATTCTGGGTTATAAAAAGATATGCAAAGCTACAGATCTTTCAAATATGATGTTAAATAACTTAATAAAAAATGTTTTTTGTGCCAGCTGTTTTCATATTTTCTAAATTATATCAAATGAGTTTTAAAAGCCATGCGACAGATGGAGAAAGACTCATATTTCCTAAAGTGTCAATGAAGTTTGGTTATAGCAAGCTAGATACAGGAAAAACAAACAAACAAACAACAAGAACAAATATATATATATATATATATATATATATATATATATATATATATATATATATGACATAATGATTTTGTCAAGCCAGCAGCTGTCACAATGAGCTACTCATCAGCCTATATTAATTAGGGCATGTTTCCCGTATTTGATACTATGTGTATTATATAATGAAATACTGAAAAATGCTCACTTTTTATGCAAGTCAGGTTTAATGAATGTCATTTATTTAGAAAAACAATTCTAATATAATGTAACATTTTATAACCACAATAATTCTAAGAATACATGAATGGTTCTGAGAACACATTTTTATCCAAATTGATCACAGAGAATCACCATTTATTTTTGCAATTCCCATGTGTTTATAAAGACATTTATGTTACAATGCAGACATTTGAGAAATTAGGTGAGTTCTTATTACACAAAAGTTGAAAATTAGCCCTTGATAATATTGATGTACTCAGAAGTTCCAAGTAATTCTCATTTTAATGTTACAAACATTGCCTTCACAAATATAGTATCTCGTCTTAGAAATCAATAGGCAAAACTGTCTTCCCAAAACATGAAATGGTCTACAGTAACATGTAATAGATTATAATATTTTTAATAAGTTTTGACATATGTAGTTATTAGTCTTTAGCTTTGGAAACATGAAGGGAAGGAAAGATATTTACATTGAATTTTAGTAGAAAAGTAATGTTCATTGTAGCACATGAAGAAATGTGAACTGTGACAGCTGCATTTGATTGAGTAACTCAAAGATATATTCCCTAAAATAGCAGAATTAAGAGCTGAGTTTCTCGTTTCAGTGGTATTTCAATCAGGACGTCGATGCTTCTTGATTCCACTAGATAATAACAACCATGGTAAGAAATGAATTTATAGAGCTTTTTAGACAGTAGATACCGGATTGGCTATATTGTTAGGGAAATGGGCTCTAGATGACTGGAGGATAAAACGAACCCCAGGTTAGGTGCTATATTATGGAAAAGGAATTTCAAATCGAGGAAATCAATATTCTGTAAAACAAAGCCCTTACACATTCAATAGTACCCTGGAACAAAGAAGTGAATGCCCTCATTCACTACTTGGAAGTGGTCTCTTAGCTACATTAGATGAGCAGTCATGGAAGCAGTCAAGCAATGCCAAAGGGGAAAAAAGCAGAATCATTTCCCCAGCCTCACTAGTAAGCATGTGCTCTGTCTCCTTTCTAGTTCATTGCTGAAATCGCTGTGACAACTGCTGCACTATCAAAAACTGCACACCAATAGCATATAAACTGGAGCTTTATTCTGCCCCAAAGAGGTGTTTTTAAAATATGTCTTCTAATTAAAGCTAATGTCTCCTCTGTTTTAAAAGGCATATTTTTAGATTTTTAATTTTCAGTAAAAATAATTCTACACTTCAGATGGAAGAATTCTATAATTTAGATGTAAGAATGTATGCTAAAAGCTTTTCTGATATGTGTTACTACTTCTACTACCATTACCACTATTAGCTCACATTTATTAAATATTTGCTATGAGTCAAATGTTGTTTAATCACTCCATGTGAGTTATTTTTAGTTAAATTTGACACTTTTCTGAGAGAATATTATAAATTATTAACATCATAAGTTAATTGAGTTTCCTCAGGCACACAGCTGGTATCTGAACCTAGGAAGGTTACCTACAGAAAAGGCAGTCTGAAGCACTTGATGACGTTAGATTCCACAGTATCTGAAAAATATCCCTGTGCATCTGGGTCACAGATAATACAGAATTATACATTCATGTAAACTGCTCAAGTATCTGATGTGTGATTTTGCTCCTAACTTGTTCTATTGACATATGTAGAAACCATTGTCTTTAGAATTTGCTGGACCATGGGGTCATTCCAGAATACATCTCTCCATATCCAAACAGACACAGTCCTAATGAAACGGGATTAAGAGTACGTTTTAAAACATCACTGTTTCTGATAGCTGCTATGCTATGAAATGCTGGAAATTATTTTTATTTATTTATTTTTTTTTGGTCCGCTCTCTATAGGCTACACTATTTCCAAAAGTATTTCCAGAGGACAATTCTAGCTTAACCAGCAGAGCGTTTCTGGGCCAACTTCTCTGTCATGTTTGAATGGTTTACTACTGAGTGAGAACGCTGATTTTGTTTCTTAGGTTTTATACTAGAATGTCCCTACACCACAGAAGTATTTTTTTTAATTCATTTTTGTTATGATTGAGCAGTTGTGTACTAACAAATTTGGTCCCCCTTCATCTCCAGTTTCTAGGAAGCAAAATCTAAATCCTTGGGACTTCCCTAGTGATAGGAATGTCATTGTGATTCATGGTGGGCTCCGATCACACTTGATGTTTTACACTGAGGTGGCTCAGTGTGGGCCCCTAGATAGCTTGTGCTAAGGCGATGACTCAGGATGGAGGCTGGCAATGCCAGAAAGACTTATCCTGTGAGGATTAGGGCTCTGAGCCACATGCTATCAACCAGAGCTCTGGAGAAGGGAGGGGAGCTGGGAATTGAGTACAACAGCATGGTCAATGATTCAATCAACCATGCCTATGTAACAAAACTCCAAAAGAAACGGGTTGCTGCAGCGTGGGTGAGCGTCCTGGTTGGCAACTTGGTGTATTGTCACACAGTGATGTACTGGAAGGCTGATGCTTCCCCCACCATGGAGAGCAGACAACAGAAGTTCTGTGTTTGGAGTCCTACTGGACTTTGCTCTGTGTCTCTCCCTTTGGCTGGTTCTAATTTGTATCTTTTTGCTATAATAAAACTGTAATCAAAAGTGTAGCTCTTTCTCAGTTCTGTGAATTGTTCTAACTATCAAAACTGAAGGCATGGTGAGAACCCACAAATTCATAGTTAAAACTGATCGTGGCCCAAGGACCTCCAAACGTAAAGCTGGTGAGGACAGCCTGATGGAGGACCATGCCCTTAATCTATGAAGTCCGGCCTGGCTCTGGGTAGGTGAAGTGAGAAGTCTTTGCAGCAGTAAAACAGTGTATTTAAACCCATGCTTTCACTCTAGAATTTTAAAATGCCTATAAAATATTGTGAAATATTGAAGATCATTCAAATATGGTGTGTTGTCTACTGTGAGTTTCTGCATGGCCTTTAAATATTGAGCTGGGTTAATATTATAGACAAACATGATTCTATTAGGTTCTACTATTTCCATGTATCCAAGGCTAAGTGTTGTTCTAGCCATCTATCTTTAATTTGAAATAAATTCAATTTGCTTCATTTAAAATTGTGTTGTTAGGGAAGCTGGCAGCAGAACTGGAAGCAGCCTCCTTCTACCTGATCCCGGGGAATGATACCTATGTCCATGGATGGGACAAAGGAGACTGTGAAGGGCTCATGCAAAGCACCAGAATCTGAACAACCATTTGTATAAAAAAGCCTATAAGAGCCTATGCTATCACAGAATCCTGTGAAACAACAAAAATGAATTGATAAAGTACTTTTGAATTGGAGAGAGAAGCTGCGGATTCATGTTTGTGCTCTGTCATGTGCCAGCTGTGCCGTCTTAGCTGTAGCACAGTCTTCAGACAAATAAATGAGCAAAGTACCAAATAAACAGGAACCTGAGGATAATGAGGATGGTAAAACTCCCAGGGCCATTTGTGTGTCTAGTACGTTGTATATATCAAAGGGGCACTGCACCTCTGTCATTTGGGTTTTCTTCAGCATTCTCAAGGAAGCTGTAGGGGTGTGAGGAGGCTAACAGGCCTGCAGCCACCTCCCCACAGCTGGATGTGGCCATGAGGTCTTTTACAGGATCGTATTTGGCATGGGATTACTGGTACCCACGGACATCTTCCCGTTTGCCCCATAGCCCAGGGAAATTCCCAGCTTGACTCATGATTCAGAGCACTGAAGCTGAGCCTTTCTGCTTATTCTGATGACCTTGGAAGGACAATAAGAGATGATGTTAAATAAGGAATTCCTGTTTCCTTCTGGAAGGTCACCTCTTTGTTCCTCAAGGCAACAGCTAATTTATGCCTGACCTGGGAGAAAAGGCTCAGAAGTAACTGCAAAAGACAAAAGGTGAAAGAAGTGTTTAAGGCATGTCCTGGCCTTACAGAAAATGACTGTTTTCATCATGAATGGAACAGATTAAGGGGTTTAGCATGGATGACAGTCAACTTCCTCACAAGCTGTAAAACCACCTATAGGAATACTCAACGTAGGCATGCTGGATTTGGGGGGATGACCTAATCTACTCAGGTTACCTTCCTTCCAGGAGTTGACAGCACACTTATGACATCCCCAGTCAGTGGTATAACATCATTCCAAATGATTAATAGAACCTATAAGTTGCATTTCTACATCCCCTGGGTCTTGGATTGACATTGGCAAGGCTCATAATTTTGAGTGGTGTGGAAGGGAACCTGCTAAAGATTGAAAAGAAATGGTCCACCCTTGTTTATCCCCCAGTTTCAAAGTAGAAATGGGAACATGTTGAAATAATATACAGAATATTAGGACAGAAGGCAGTTAGTTTCCATGAGATGTATGCCATCATACTGGAAGAAATCCTTTAAAACAAAGTACAAAGGAACAAGATGGAAGATGTGAAGAACTTGATGGAAGATGTGAAGAACTTGATTTTTTTTTTTTTTTTTTCATCTTCCAAGTATTAGGTCTTTGCAGAAAATTTTGGTCTCATAGATGCAGAGAGTGAAGAGTGGTTGGAAACTTTGAGATTGCAGCCAAGTATGTCTGTTGGATAATGGAGATCCAGCCACAAAACCATCCATTTTTATGTATGCATGGATCTCACCTATGTCAGCTTGCTGCTGCAAGAATTCAAGTTTCTGGGGAACAAAGTGCTGAAACTGACTTAGAAAATTGGCAATGTTAAGATTATCTGTGCTCTGGGATTCATTTTTCATTATACTGACTCACTAAACCAATAGAAGAGTCAAGCTCCTTGGCAGTCCAGCTTTTTGGCTTCCTACTGCAAGCTGCCCTGTCCCCCTAACTCCCAGTTAGCACTCAGATTTAACCTGGGGCCTCTTCACAATAGTGGCAACAGTCTCTATGAGAAGAGTCACCATTTAAAGGTGAATCAGGTCTGAGGATCTAATGTATAACATGGCAACTGTAGTTGATAGTACTGTATTGCATAACTGAAATTTGCTAGGAGAGTAGAATCTAAGTGTTCACACACACACACACATACACAAAGGTGAAGTAATGGATGTTTGTTAATTAGCTTGATGGTGGGGATCCTTTCACAATGTATATGTATATCAAATCATCACGTTGCACACTTTAAATATACTATGATTGCGTTTGTCATTTATACATCAATAATACTGAAAAAAATAGTCAAAAAATGAGAGAGGACTGAAGAAATGCTTGTTGGTACACTCATGTATGGAGGTCTACAGCACAATTTGCCTCTATCTGTCTATTATATTCTTAGGATAGATTTTGAAATATGGTCAAATGGTTTTGAGCATTCCCCCTCACTTTAACTCTTCAAAACAAACAGGCAAACAAACAAAACAGAACATGACACCTTTATGTACCCCTCCTCTCTCCTGGTCTATAGGTTGGCTAGACATCAACCAATGTGGTTTCAGCCTTATTTTCACTGTGATAAAGGGCCCACAATATGGTCTGTCAGCCCCTTCCTTTCTAACCTTAATAGGGTTCTTCTGTGCAGACTTGCCCCAGGGATTTGCAGAGTTCTCAGTGTCAGGGTTAAGCTTTAACTTCACCTGCACAGGTGGCCCCGTCTCATGTGACCTGGAGACCAAAGAGTTGGAGGAGATTCCAAAGGCTGGAGTAGAATGCAGGTCCTGGCTTTGATTCCTCTGTCTATCTGTTTGTTTTAAGTGGGCAGTGGACCAGACAGGAAAAAAGGACACCTGGTTCAAGCCAGTGAAGCTCAACTCCCACTAGGTCTTGCGGAGGAGTCAGACCCTGCACTGCCCCTCTGTAATGGGGCGTCCTTGTAATACAGGAGTCATTTATTGCCATCTGTGCCACCTGCCTGGCTTCCTCCAGGAACCTCCACCTTCTCTGGGGAAAAATTGCTTGGGGAGGTTCTATAGACTGTCCTGGCTATTCACAGGGTAAGCAAAGAAAAAAGCAAACTATAAGAAAATAAAACCACAAAACACATGGCTAAGACAGATGAGTCCTCGGTTAGACTTCTGTGAACTTTGGAATTGAGCACACTTATCTATTCATTGGGTGCAGACATATGAAATTATACAGATGTCTGTTTTCCTCAAATCTTTGAATGGTTTGGTTTGGAGTTAAGTGACAGAGCTGTCACTGTGAATAGAGTCATATATCCCAAGGAAGAAGGGATGGGGAAGGCAAAATATCACTTTATTAAACAATGTGTGCCCTGGCTTTTCAAAAATTGTGCTTAAATTTGAACCTGATGCTGAGTGTTAATTGCTGGAAAAATATTTATAGTTGTAGTGCTTTAGTTTTCAGGTCTTTGAGTGACAATGTTCATGTAATGTGGCTGCTGAGTAGCTTGTATAAAAATTACATTCTGAGCAACCTCTCTTCTGAATATTGACTCTATGTCCAAATGCTACTGGGAGCCAAGTTTGCAGCCACAAAAGGACAAAAGAAGGCAGGGAGCTCACGGGTGGTTCTCACCTGCTGACCACAGTCATGGATCTGTCTGGGCCAGAGTACTTGGAATCTATCTTTACCTGGTGTTTTTGGCCACAGCCCATCCATCAGCAAGGACAGTGATGTTGTTCATTGTCCTTCCACCCATCCTGGGTCCTGCTCATTCTACCTGTCCTGCATCAGGAGCATGATTGGGAGACTCTGTCCATCTTTGGTTGATTCTGCTTCAATGTGCTGTACATCCTTGTTGCCTGGTTCTTACAGTCATTCATGCAGGGAATGTGCAATAAATAGAACAAGCAGAACCTTGTATGTTCCATTCAAAATAAAAAGGCTTACGAGGGAAATGAAATAAAGTGTTATCAATTTTTCTCAAGCAAGAGCAATACTTGTCAAAAATATATTGTGTTACTTAGTGAATAAATGACAGTGACACTTTTAAACAATAATATAGGTACCTACTCCTTGTTCAGTGAACTATGACTGAAGGGATAGAGTGAAATCACTAGCCTGAGATTTAAAGTTAAATATCCTTTCTTTTGAGCCTCAACCATATATAACCTCAGGATCTAACCTCACTGCCTATAGTCTTAGATTTCATACAACATTTTTACAATTCATAGGGTAAGTTAGGTGAGGTTTAAACCCATTGAATGATTGATTTCTACTTTGAATAAAATTTCATAAATATATTTATCAGAAAAGAAAGTAAAACTTAGAACTATACTAATTGGGTTTTGCTTTGCCAAAAGAGATGGAGAGTTGGGACTGCTTTGAATGGAAAGAGGTTTTGTTCTTAACTGCTCTTGGGTGAACTATGAGAAGTTTAACTTTTACATGCGGGAGAAAAATAAGTTCCCAGACTTCAAAGACAGAATACATTCTAGAGTTCAGAAAAATCAGGAGGTCCTTCCTCTATTCTCAATACAAGCCATTGACGCTATTCAATTTTGCCGAAGCAGTTCTCCAGCAAGTCAAAAAGAATAAATGATCCAAGGAGTTACCAGAATAAGAAATTAATTTCTTCTTTTAACATTATGTAATATATTTCTAGTAGAGGGTTTTTTTGTTTGTTTGTTTTGTTTGTTTTGGGGGCTTTTTGTTTTGGATTTCATGAAATAGGACATTAATGAATGAACTCAGATTAAGAAAAAAATAAATAAATAAGATACATAGTACCCTCCTAAACTAAGGGCAGGATCAGATCACAGACTTAAAAATATCCCTAAGGACCTGATGACAAGGATTCTCCTTCTCTTATCTCACTAGTCACCTGAGACATTATTCTTTCTCCAGAAAGGCAATTGAGTCCATATGGTAAAAGGGCCTCTTCAGATCTGCTGAGTTTAAAAGTTGAACATCCAAGTGCCAAGAGAAAACTGTTTCTAACATCCCCAATTAAAAGTTCTGATTGTTCTCACTGAAATGAGGTGCCTACTCCTTGTTCATTTAGGTGTGACTGAACAGATGGGGTGAAATCTCTCTGCAAATAAAGTTTCTGACCTTACCGGAAGTCAAATGTTACTCACCCTCCAAATGAATTTCTGGCAGTTATGTACAGACAGGACTTTTATTATTTTTATAATTGGTAAAGAAGTAAAATATTTTATTAAAAGTGGAGTCATGATTAACTGAATATTTCCTCTTTTCATATTTTAGCTAAGATACCTCCAACTATCAATGAGTAATAATAACAAAGGGGTTTTAAAGTTAATTTCATATAATATTAGAGTCCTGTGGGGAAACCAGTGTTCTGCATATTCTTCCTAGAATATGATTTTACTGAACCTTTTTATACCTTATTCTCTTCAATTGGAATCCATCTGTATCACCAGCTTGTTTCTTTTGTTTAGGATTACAGATTGTTTTAATAATAGACCTCCCGGATCCCCATGGCAATGCAAATGATAAAATAAAAAGAACAGAGGAGGTGGCATAATCCCTAGAGAAAGAAAACATATTTTCCTATTTGCCTTTTCATTCTACAATGTGCTGATATGCTGCATGAATAAAATGTGTTTGTGTGTATTGCTTTTGAGGTAGTTTTCTAAATACTAACACTCGACCTTTGATTTTATCACATTCTTTAAATATACATAATGGATGTGCATGTATGTATATGTTCGATTTCACTTGACAGGCCATTATTAGGAGACAATATCTAAATATATCTAACAATCATTCAAATGATCTCTGAGGCACTGCTATTAAAATATATTCATGTGTGAAAAATTCTGAATTGTTTCATAATTAGAGTAGGTCTCCATAATGGAAAAAGTAAACCTCAACCTTTCAGTGACCTAACACAAGATAACTTTACTCCTCACTCTTTTAATTATCTAATGTAGGTATTTCTGGCTTATATGGGATTGTCTTCCTTGTATGGTGATTTAGGAACCAGGTTGCTTCCAGAATGTATTTTGCTACCCCCCAGAACCTCCAGTCCTCTGCCTTTAGTCCTTCAACAGGAAAAGAGAGAAAAGGAGGAAGTTTCCCTGGTTTTTAATTAACTTTAAATGGACACTTCTGCTCACATTACATTGAGGACAACTCATAGGACCACCACGTATCAGGGGTTCATGGAATGCCATCTCTAGCTGAGATGTTACTTTCCAATGAGAGCTGTATGACATAGAAGAGGAAGTATGGCTTTTGTTGGAAATAAATCATATATGTGAAAAATAACCAGGAAAGTTAAAAGAAGCTTCTCAATTTGAAAAGATTCAACCAATCTCAGCTTTGCACAAAGTTTAGCCTCACCAAATCTGAAATCTAATTCTAAATTCTCTCTCTAATGTGAAATTTCAATACAGTCAAAGCCAGATAATCTAGAGCACAGTTAAGATTTTCTGAATTGGGAGTTGTTCTGGACCATAGACTCTCACTGAATGGATGGAGATGTATTTCTTCATTTTGCTATTATATGTGCCAAACTAGCATTTACCATAAAAAAAGTATAGTAATAGAGTGAGAATATACTAACAAATCAATGTAGTTGATATACAGGTACTGTTTATAAGTTAATATTTTCACCAAAGTCACCGAATTTGCAGATGAAATAATCTATCACATAGTATGCAGTTTGTAAAACTAAAATAGTTTGAAATTAACTGCAAGTTCATTAAAACTTCATTTTTTAAAATTTATTGGAGTGACAATTGTTAGTAAAATTACATAGATCTCAGGTGTACAATTCCGTAATACATTATCTATAAATCCCATTGTGTGTCATTTTAATAAATATTATTGCATATACAGCCAGAGGGTGCCAAAGAAATGTATTCACACTTTAAGAAAGGAAAAAAACAAACTGTATTACAATTGTAATACTCAATATATACTGATAACAAAAGATGAATACAAGTCACATTTGACTTCTGCAATTACAAGAGGTGCTCAAAGTGGTTACCATCAGCCTCCAGACACTTCTGATTATGGCGAACTACTGCTTGAGCAACGCTGACCAAAGTGTCTACTTATATACATTTCTTGGCACCCCTGGTATATAATAACATGTTTAATATAGGCAATTCTTTTTTGAATTTTACATGAACACATTTCTGTTTTATTTTATTATTTTAATGTTCAGATATGTTATGTATTTACATTTATTTATATACTTGTTTTTATACCTTGCCTCATTATTACTATTTTATGCTATTACACCATGCCTTATTACTACTATGTCTGCTATTGATGGAAACCATTAAATATTACTACTGAGCTGATTTTAGTAGAAATATTTTGAGTTAATTGAAACTGACTAGCATTTTGGCTTCCAAACTACAGTATGAAAAACAGTAAATAGACTACCAGGGACTGACATAGCAAAAACTCATTAAATACACTAATTAGGAAGCTGAATCTTTCTGACATACCCACTTCACTAATCTGCTAGCTAAACACATCATAAAAATATGCCCACCTTATAAGTGAGCAAATATGGAAGGAAGGATGTTTTGAATTTCCAGATTATTTGCAATTAGCAGAACAGTCTAGAATATGAAAGGCTGTGTTATTGGAATTTTTTTTTTAAGTCCCTAAGTAAATATTAGAGTCCAATCATACTGTTGCTTAATTTACTTAGGCAGTATTCTCGACAGTTTGTATCTTCACTCTTACTCTTCTCTTTACCCTCTCTTTCCACTGAACCATTTATTCAATTAATTATTTATTACAGATTTTGATACATTTATTACTTTCTTTTATACATTTTTATATTCTGTGTTTTATTATATCTACATTATTACAAATACTATATAGAAGGGTTTGTGAAGTCAGGGATTAAATTTTTTCTTGTAACCACGTAATGCCCTGTTTAGGGAAGTGTTAAGTCTGAGGCTAGGTAGAGACATTTCACTAGGCTTTTGAAAAACTGTTCAGGAGTTGGAAGATGGTACCTGGCGATCAGTCCCACTGAACATATTTCTTACTTCTAGTGTGTGTGTGTGTGTGTGTGTGTGTGTGTGTGTGTGTGTGTGTGTGTGACAGAGAGAGAGAGAGAGAGAGAGAGAGAGAGAGAGAGAGAGAGAGAGAGAGAGAGAGAGGGAAAATATCTGGAATGTCTTGCCATTAAAAAATTTAACCCATCACCCCTCAAATATTTTCAATGTCCAATTCATCATTTCTCATATGTTTTCTGGGACTGCAATGATAGGTATGATAGACTGTGATATTTTCCTACAGGTTTTGTATCATCTGGTCTTCTTTTTCTTCTTTCTTAATTCATTTTTTTTGTGTGTCATTCAAATTGTATTTGTATTTTCAACTTCATTGACCTTTTTCTCTGTTGATAAGGTAAAAAAGCAATCTATTTGTTGCACAACACTTTTCCATTTGGATTTTTTATTTCTTTTATTTCAATTATTTCCTATATGTTATAAATGTCGTTCCCTTTATCTACTAGATTCCTTAATACATTTAAATTGGTTATTTTAAATACATATGTGATAATTCCAAAATCTATGTTATCTCTCTTTTTGTTCTGTTGACTGTTTCATTTCTTAATGATGTGCCATGTTGTCTTGCTTCTTTTGTGCTTTTTAATTTTTTTCACTGTGCTAGACATTTTGGTAGAATAACATTAGACATTGAAAAATAATAATTGTATACAGAAAATTTTAAGCCTTCTCTTATGTTCAGAGAAATCTTTTTTGAGGTTAGCAAGTCCATGTTGAAATCGCTTTCATGCTCTTCTTTTTCTCCTTCTCCTTCTCCCTCTCTTCCTCCTCTTACTTCTCGTTTTCATCATCATCATCATCATCATCATCATCATCATCATCTTGTGTTCGTTAGGCTCAATTCATTGCATACTTCAAATTATACGATATCTGGACCGGAAGCTTCTATTTTGCTGGATAATTGATTTTAATTACTTTCCCCTGCCATCAGCATTCTGGCCCTGGGCAATTGCAACCCAGGAGAGACCTCTCTCTTCCTCAGTTCTCCTGCCCCTCTTCCAGATGCATCCATATAAGATTCAGAGAGACTTTCTCAGCCATAAATGGGCCCCGATTGGTATTGAGCACATCCTCTATCACCTCTGCAGCTATTTCTCCAAGTGTAGAGGGCCACTATCTTGGACTAAGTAAGAGCTTGAAGTGTCTTTTGTGTTTATATCAGTTCTCTACCTTGTTCTAATGAGTTATTCAGGAATGATCTATCTCTGCCTCACAGGGATAACTCTCCTGGGTGTCCTGCTTTGCCTTCAGTCTTCCTGTGAGTATTTAGTGAAGACCAGTAAAATAACTGTCTGATCATAAAATCTGCATTTAATCTGTTACTCCAGTTTATACTCTCACTTTGCCATGAAGAGACACTCACATGCTCATGTGCTTTCTTCTTACCCAGGTTTCTTCTTCCTCCTCCTATCGCTTTACCAAAGAAAAAAGTAGCTGTGGTCTCTTTGTTGACAAGAGTTTCTCATCTTTTATGGAGTGGGTTTAGCACCTGTTATGCTGTAGGAGCCAAATTTCTGGTCACCACTGCATACGGGACTGAAGCCTCTTTAACAATGGCCTAAGTGTGCTCACTATTGTTTTAAATTGTTGTACTTTTCTTTTTTTACTGGTTCATACCTATCATTTTTTTTTATGTGAGCCTGGTTTTGTAACTTTTATTTAATATATTATCCATTATTGTAATATATTTGTAGCAAAAACAATTACCCAGATGAACTCACAGCACTACTTTGCTGCACCAACCATCCCTTTATGTTTAACTAAATTTGTTTCCAAAAAGCTCAACAGAAATTTTCCTAAACCATTTTTGATCATTAGTTTAAAGAGAAAAACATGGAAGGCAGCCATAGAGTCTGAGCATAATAAAATATCATGCTCTAATGATATAGAAAGGTCAAGGCTCATGAAAAGCCGACTAAATGCTGATTGCACAAAATGTTTGCTCTTCTCTCTAACTTCTTCACTGTGGTCATATGCAAGAGCGTGTGGACAAAAAGTGCTGGTTAACCTCTTTAACTCACATTAGACTTTTGACTCAATGCTATTCCACAGTGTCTCCTGGATAATTTAGAAAACTTTTGCTTAATAACTATAGCAAAATTGGCATTTTAATTTCCCGAGGCTTCCATTAGGTAGAGGCAGCAATTTAGAAATGTCCATGGACAACTTATGAAACAGCTGAATGTTAGTGTGAGATAATGAAACAAAAAACCCTAAAAAGTTGTGTAGATAAGTAATGTTTACAAAAATAATTTGAATCTCTTACTTACACACAAATGCTTCTTGAGCTTTGGTTGCTTCGATTTGTCCCTGAATCCTACAATATATACTGAATTGAATCTCTGAATATATTAATATCTGTGTTCACTAGCTGATGAAATAACATGGAAATTGTGTTAGTAAACTGTATAATAATTTAGGTATTTTACTAATATTTAGAAAAGGTGGCATGTACTTCCAGTAAATAAGAATTAAAGTTTATATCCTACAAATGAGAAAATTGCAAAATACTAAGGGAATAAAATCACATTACAAAAGAGCTAAAATGTACATATAACATATTAACTATATTAACATAGATTCTTCATCAGCTATATCACTTTTTTCTTTATTTTGTTTGCTCTAAAAAAAAGAAAACAACAACATTTTAGATTTTATTCTCTAATGCTAACTCAAATTTGTTCATTGTTAGTTAGCATTCAGCTGAATCTCATACTGAATACAACATAAATCATGGGAGCAAATCAGGAAATGTCCTCTGAAATTAATTTTACAAATTAAGATCAAATATTATAGTTTGAAAAATACAGAAAAATGCACTTTGCTTTTTGTTCTAGAGTAATTTGAAAATACAAGATATTCTATTTTATATTGAAATGCTAAAATTAGGTATCATGGCATATTGTTGCAGTAATAGCCCCTAATTTTTTACACCCCTCCCTATCATGAACCTGTGCAGTCCTCTTCTACTCTGACTAGGCTTATTTTGGCCAATGGGACAAACAGCAAATCCACGGGAAGCAGAAAATGTAAGCTTGCTCACTGGGACTCACTGTCAGATACTCACTCACTACTTCTTCCACCAGATAAAAACAGGAAGGGTAGTTTGTTAGAGAATGACAGACCATGTAGATAAAGATCACATCTGAGATGAGGTTATTATTAACCAGTCATCCCAGACAACTCCCCATGTGATCACACACACATAAATGAGCTCAGCCAAGACCCGCCAAGCTGCACACATAGCAGAAGAACCAGCCAACTAAGTCCAGTTAAAAATTCCTACCCATGCAATCAGGAGCCAACATAATCGACGGATGTTTTAAGTCACTATGTTTCTGTGTGATTTTTGTTTTTAATGCAGCGCTACTAATTGATAGAGATAGATGTCATATTATAAAAGTATTTTGTAAAAGAAGGTATAGACAACGAACTTTATGTACAACCACACATGTGTATGGCAAAGACATGTGTTAAGTGTATGTTTCAGAGATGATAAATCAACTAAACCTATGGACAACTCTTACCTTAGTTGCAGTAAGTGATATAAAGCCAATAGAAGGCAGTATTAAAGAAATAGGGTTTAGACATTTCTGGTTTCCATCCTATTTTTGAAATTTACTAATAGTAATGTTTGGCAAATTACTTAAACTGAGTTTTACTTTACATGTAAATTGTGAATAACAATTCCAACTTGAGAAGCATTACATTATAGTGGACCTGATATGTCTGCCTTAAAATTCTGGTTGGGATGCTTAGTAGCTCTGCAAATTTATGAAGGAAATTTGCCCTGTGTCTCATTTTCCTCACCTTTAAAATGGGAATACTAATATAGCTGTCTAATAGAATGTTTCTTAGTAAATATGGTGGTATACTCTAAATAATTAGGCCATCGCTTCACACACTGTTAAGTGGTATATACACATTATTTATTCAACCCTCCTTTGCTTCCTCCTCTGTCACATGTCATTGTGATTGTTTTTCTAAATTTTCAGAGACATTATATGTTGTGATTATTAAATTAGGTCATGAAAATGAAACACAAGAACAGTGTCGGGTATAGCAAAGCTTGCAATAAATGGTGACGGTGATGATTGTGTTTATTTAAATGTATATACCTCCAGGAATAAACAAAATCTATATTCCTGTACAAAAGATATTGTATTCCGTTGGACATGGACAATCAATGTAAGAAAGTTGGTCCACCATTCATTCACTAAGGAGCTGCAGAGTGCCTAAAGTATATTCTAATTGGGCTAAATGCATCGATTCAAATATTCATTTTCCAAAAGTTTTGGTGGCAGGACAATAATGTACACACACTTTTAATGTACATACAGTATTTTGGGGGAAAGAAGAAACACACAACATAATTAGATTAAAAAATTATAAAAGCTAATAAGTACATTGCAGGTGTAATGTAAGTATTAACAGCAATAACCTATCTCATATATCTTTACCTCCAAAAGATAGTCCAGAGGATAGGTCAAATAATGAAAACTAAAACCATTCAGCAAAGTTCAACTTCATCCCTACCAGGCAAAAATAAAATAGTTTTAATAATAATGATACTCATGATTGCTTTATTTTTCATACCTCTTTGGTACTATAAAAGTTATGTTACACATTTATAACATACCAAAATGACATATGTTACACAAATAGAAAAACTATAGTTTGGTCAAAAATGTAATCATGTTCAAAGTTTAATAAAACTTTATTTGGCTAACCATAAAAATAGCAGGTAGCTGAGAAATGTTAATTCATAATTCATATATATTCATAATTTATTTGTATTTTAACAAGTCAACTACAATAGAAATGAAAATTCTAGTGAAAATACAAATAAATTATATATGAATATATACTGGTGCTGGAATGGGCATTATAGGTTATCTAGTTTCACAGTATTATCTTCCAGATATAGAAACTAAAGCATAGAGTATAATGGAAGATTTTTCAATTTGCATTCAAATACTGGCAAAGCCGGTCTCCTCACTTCCACCAATTTTTGCTTCAGATTTCTTTAACATGTAGTTCTTTAACAGCCTCAAATTTGAGCAAAATCTCTTAGAATTTCTGTAATTTAACTGTTTGAATGTTTTAAAATGGCCTTTAGACCCAGAAACAGATTCTAAGCCACAAGAAGATGCTTTGTTTTAATCCAGCAACTCCATCTTTCTTGTCTCTCATAAATCTGATGGCACTCATATTGCAAGTTGGCTTCATTGCCATGTTTATGAGTGACCAGACGAAGCTAGGAAGCTGTTGTTAAAATATCTGCTTTTTCTTTTGACATCCCTTCTAGGTGTTTTTTGTTTGTTTGTTTGTTTGTTTGTTTTGGATGTTTAGTATTTTGGATGTCTAGAATTTTCCAAACCAATAAAGGAAATCCATTTCTCATAATGAGAAAACACAAGTACCCTCACTTAGGATTGCTAACGTCCTGTTGTCTACTGTAAAATGGTGCTGGGGTGAACCAAAGTTTTCTGTATCAATATATTATCTGTAAATACAGCAGTGGACAAAGGAAAGAAAATATCTATCCAACACCACAGTCGGGGTGAGAGGAATTCTTTTGACATTAAATGGACTTTCAGGTTAAATACGTGCATTAGAAATGGAAAGGCATTGATTCTATGGAACGGTTTCTAAGCAAAGGTGACCAGATTTTCTACTTTGGCTGATATATGTGTTTATTTAATGAAATACCTTTTTAATTTGATTGTTTCTAATGTTTGTCTACCCTTATTTATTTTTTATTAACCTGCTAAGTGTTGTGTATATAAAAATATATATTGACATAAAATATTAATAGTTGCTGTACTCTAGTTTCCATTTTTATTTTCTTCTTGCTATTTATCTAGTAATCACCATGAAATTAAAGGGTGTTTTGTAGTTGATGTTTATAAATGAGATGGTTCTAAAAAATTAATAAGTTGTGTCTAATTTGTGATAGTACTTAATAGAGCAAGTCCAAAATTTAAACCATGTAGCTCTTTATAGAGAAGTCTTTCTCTTTACTCAGAAACCTCTCTACTCTCATGAAGTGAAACATTCTGTCAATATTTTGTTAAATCAGACTATAAGCAAAAATACATGAAGAAAAATAAAGAAGTTGACACTGGAATTACTAAACTGAGTGAAATCACCAAATGATCATTCTCACTTACTCCTTTTGTTTAAAGAAATAAAATGAGCTTCTAACATCAAAAAGAAGCAATGCCAAAAAAAGTGCATGCTATCAAAATACATCATTTGTAAAATAGATTATATTGATAGCCTTCGAAAATTAAAGCAGTTAAAATGTATATTTTATCTCTTGACAAGGTAAATAAAGTTTCATGTTAATTGAGCAGTAAACTTTATTTAGATTAAGATGTGCCTATAAAATGCAGCATTAAATAGCCATAAGAGCTGACAACTTGGATCTATATTTATTGTTCCATGATAACAAGAAACTGAGAAGTACAGAGCTACACACACATTAAACGAGTGTACATTATATTGTTCCAAATTTAACAAGAACAACATTAAAGACAAATTAAATATGTAGATCAGCATCATGTCATATCTCAAATTTCTTAGTATACTTCATAGGTAAATTTTAATTCCAATAATATTTCTTCTTATAATAAAACCATAATGCCTCGTGAAATATAGTGAAATGATAAACAAATTTGAATAATGTAATTATTAAAATGAGTGTGTGTTAAGTCAATGGCAAGCAAAGAAAGAAAACAATAAAAATTCCACTTTTTTTTTTTTAGCTTTGAGATTGTAGTATTTTTTCTCCAAAGCAAAAGTTAATCAATTCATAGCTATCAGCCTTTTTTTGTTTGATAATTTTTTTTTACCTTAATGTTAACTATCCACACTAAATTTGCTTTAGCTTATGTTCCCCTTCAATAATATGAGCCAAAAGACAAGGACAAGAAAGTACATTTCTAAAACGTATTAATAGAAAAAGCATATTTTAAAAAGAAGCAATAAGTGAAAAAATTAAGGGCTAAGCAAATATATTATTACTCTCTGCGCTGGTTTTATAACCAAAATATGTCTCTATAAAAATTTTTATACACATATTTCATTAATTTCTGCATACCCTGTTGGAATATATTAAATAGTGAATAAACCAATGAATAAAATCTAGAAATTTAGGAACCAAAATATGAAGTTTCTTTTGGTAGTGGGAATGCTAGGTATTTTTACCATTTTATTTATACTTATTTACAGTATCTGATTTTTTTTTTCTTTTTTTTTTTTTTACCTAAGGAGCATACATTATTTTTATTACTTTAAAGGTCTATTTCCAATTTGGAAGAAAAATAAAGTGAACATATCTTAATCTTAAAAATAGTGTTCATTGGATGATTGATATATTCAAAATTGACCTAAGATATACACAATACTAATTTTTAAAGTGATTAGAAAGCATTATTTAATAATAGCAGGTATCTATCATAAATGTAGGTCCATTTTTGGTGATTTACTAAATTTTAAGATAAAATAAAATTTTTACAAATCAAATTATGCTTTGCTCTTTATTTATATTAACACTTTGGCATTGTTTTCTCTTTTTTTTTTTTTTTTTTTTTTTTTTTTTTTTTTTTTTTTTTTTTTTTTTGGCATTGTTTTCTCTTAATTTCTTCTTGGTTTGATGTTGACAATGGGTATTAGCATATTGGCTGGTTCTGTTTCCCTTTGCCTGACACACTATTACTTTGTAGTATATAGAATTCTTCAAAAGATTGAAAACTTTACTAACTGGCTTACACAGAACTGTTATATTGTCTCAAGATAACAAAATATTTGCAGACATATGGCTCTAATTCTTTTTTTTAATACTTTTATTAAAGTAAAATTGATATTAAAAAACTTCACATAGTTAATGTATAATTTGATGATTTTGGACATATGCATACACCTGTGAAACCATTACCAAAATCAAGATAATAAGCATATCCATCACCGCCAAAAGTTTCCTCATGATCCCCTTTTTTGAGGGGAATAGGAAGGCAAAGAATACTTAACATGTGATCTACCGTCTATACAATTTTTTAAATGCACCGTACAGTACTAACTATAACACAGACACTATGTTATACAGCAGATCTCTAAGACTTATTCATGTTGAATAACTGAGTAATTCAGAGCTATGAGGACAACATCTCTGTGGCTTTTTCCACAACGTCTACCCTGCAACTTGTGTCATCCTATTCCTTGTCAACACAGGAAGGAGGAAGAAAAATTACCACCTTGTATGAGGGAAGTAAAAGCTTCCCTTGAAGTTTCCCAGCAGTTTTGTTTTTTATTTCTATAATAAGGATTATTTTATTTGTTACTCCAAGCATCAGTGGAGACAATAAAGCAAGTATTTGGCTTCTCCAATCTCTGGAGTGAAGTTGGCAAGATAGAAGTCATTTGGGAATGGGTGGTGAGTTAGCCAACTATTTCTGTCTCGTTCTGAAACTTTGCTTGGCTCTGTTTTGCTCATCATTTCTCATGTAATACAACACTCACTCCTTAAGCAATCTTTTATATAATTCTCTACCAAATGTTACCTCTTCCCCAAACCATACACATACGTGAACTCTGAGTTCCATATCCACATACTCATATACTACTAAACAAACTACTCTCTCAAAGTAGTGCACATATTAAATGTATCAGACAAGTCAGTGTGCACCATTTTGGATAATTGCTAATACATAACCATCTCCTTACTCTCAACACACATATACAACAACAACATCAACAACCAACAACTACCCACACATAATAGATCCAACCCATATGAATTTTTAAGTCAAAGTTAGAAATCCAGGCCTTGACATTGACTCCCTGTTACTCCTCATCAGCTATGTTGACCCACTTATTAAACCCCTCAAGCTATTATTTGACTCTGTCCTATGTTTCCTGTTATAGATATAATTATACTTTTAGGTCTATATTTTCTGACACAAACTATTGCAAAATCTCCAAAGCTCCAGTATCTTCATTCCCCGACATCTCTTTGAATAATATCATGTATGTTATTTTCAAAGTGTAAAAGATTGATAATGCTACTTCCCTGTTGATGACCCTTTCAGTGATTGCCAGTTCTAGTGCAAACACCTAAATATGAAATCCACTACACGTTTTCCTCTCCTATACCCTTCATTGTTCTAGCCATATTGAACAATTTGCAGTTATACGCAAGTTTGTGCAAATTATAATACACAGCTGGGCATGAACGCTAATGATTCATCTGCCAGTGACTTCCGGTTTAGTCTGTATGACCCATTATTGCAACAGTTGTGATTTTTTAAAAATAATTTTCCCCACAAAGGTTATAACCATCCTCCCTACTTGGTTAGCAATTCACCTTACCATGCTGTTATTATGGAACTTAGTCATTTATTTATCCTCTGTTTCTCATACTAGAATATAAGCATCTTGGAGGCAATAACTCTTATTTCCCTGTCTCTGAATCTTCAGAGCCTAGTTCCTTACAGATCATGCAGTCCAACAGAACTGGTGTCCTTATAAGAAGAAAACACATCAGTGTTTACACAGACAGTCTCTCTCTCTTTCTCTCTCTGCACATAGGAAAGGCTATGTGACAAGACAGAAAGAAGGCGCCAGCTGCAAGCCAGGAAAAGATCCCTCACCTGCCACTAATCATTCCAGCATCTTGATCTTGGCCTTTCAACTGCCAGAATTTGGAGACAATTAATTTCTGTTGTTTAAGCCATACAATCTGTGTTATTTTGTTATGGCAGCCTGAGAAGACTAATACGATGTGTGAAGCAATTGTTCAGTTCTCTATGCTAATTATTCATTTGTTGAATAGTATAGATTGTGCTAACAGAATTCATCACATACCTGATTTTCCATGAGAAAGTAAAACAAAAATATTGAGTTCATAACAAGTACAACATAAGGAAATTTGCATTGCATTTATGCAACAGGTTTAACAGGTTGTCAGATTATTCGGTAAAAGTTACTGGGTCTGAAGAGTGTAATTCATGTTTATATTCAGAATCTAAGTATATATCAGAAGACATCAATGTAAATTCAATCAAAATACTCTTTCTAGTTTAGTTTTATCTAAGTGTCTTTTATTGAAAAAAACTCAGAAAAACTAAATTTATCACTAATTCTGGTTCATGGTATAAGGTTTTCTTTTGAGAAATAGAGATTGATAATGTTTTATGTAAATTTATTTTAATTCAAATGTAAAAGTTTATTCCTTATACTTACTAAATTACTATTTTGTACAATTATAAACCTACAGCTAAATTCTATATAAAAAGAATCTGAAAATAATTGTGTACCTGTACTGACTTTTCCCCTCTTTTTAAGTATATTATACGTATTTTAATTGCACTGATTAACACAAACAAAGACATAATGAATTAAAGTTAAAAATTCCACAGCAAATCTACATAGTAGGATAATAATGGACTTAAAAGATTCCACTGAGAAAAAGAAAAAAAGGAGATTTAGAATTTGTTTCTTATCTATGTGGGAAATTATTTGAGGTAATTTCCTATATTGTTTGAATTTTTAAAAAATGCTGAAGAAATAAGACAATTAGAATAGATACTGAATTTCAGTAAATTTCCTGGAATTGAATCCAGGCTCTGTTGCTTATTCTCTTTACGACTTTGGGCAATTTATGTAACCTTTCTGAACTTAAATTTCTTACACTATTAAAAAGAAATAATTACAGAACTCACCTTTTAAGGTTGATGTAAAAATTACGGGAACTTACATATTTTAAATGCTTGGCATAGTGCTTGACACCTAATAAACACGCAAAAAGGAGGGGCTAGCTAATAATAATGCTAGCAGATATTCATTACACATTTTGTATATGATATTCAAAATAAACTGAACACATTTAAATTGGGCAAACTGAGAATACTTGCCTGACATATAATACATTTCAGAGATATATTCAGTTCTTTGTACCATTATGATCATCTGGGGTTTTGAACTTTTGACCCCAAATAAAAAGGGTTTTACCTAGAAAAATAAAGTATACAACACATTTTTTATCTACTCTGTGGAGCAAAGAGTTTCTTTATACTTTACCAAGATGGCAAATGCTTCCACAATACAGTTTCTATATAATACAGAAGTCATTGAAGTAATCAGGAAGTTACCAGGTTATCTTGATACCAATTTATTTTCACACACACACACAAACTAAAACTAAACATCACCCAGAATAAACAAATACCAGGAGTGACGTCATAGGAATGGCAGCAGTGGGGCGCACTTTTTGAGTTCTCCTCCAGATTTTATCAGAAACGGGACATTTATAACCCATCAAAGGACTCTCTGCTCATCACGCAGAACAGCTAAAAGATTTGTGCAAGGATTACTTGCAGGTGGGGAAAATTGGGTGAGCAGGGGAAGAGGGAAGGGAGCGGAGTGGAGAAGCGGCCCAAATCTGCGGCTGTGGAAACACGGCCGACATCTGCAGCTGCAGAGACCCAGGGGATCCCAGGACCGAACAGAGAACACAAAAGCCAGGAAGTGGGCTCTTTCCCTGCGTCCCACAGCTGATCTCTTCCTCAGAGAGGGCAGCATATCCAGCATTTGAGGCAATAACCTCAGCTGATAACTCCAATTAAGCCCTAGGCCGAACAAAGAACACAAACTCCATACCTGGGCCCCTCCCCCCACTCCTCCAATCCTATCCCCACCCTTACAGAGACTTGAACTGGCCCCTGAACTGAGGAGTGTTGTCAGATTGCAGAGGAGCCTTGGTGCTCGGGCTCTGCGAAGACTGGCGGGCAGCTCTGGCTCAGGGAGGAGGCTGGGAGGAGTGTGGTTTTTGCTGGGCTAGGAGAGAGGGGACTCCTCCACCCCCAGCCACCAACTTTTCTGGCCTGCAGGAAGAGTGTGACACAGCTGGGCTGGGAAAGAGAAGACCCCTCCATCCCCAGCCCTCACCCTTTCTGGTCTGCTTAGGGCAGGGCAATTACATCTGCGGAGGCACTCCCAGGGATCAGCAGTAAGCCACAGATGCAGCTCCCCAGGTTTCAGCAGCTCAGAAATCTCCCGCCTGCCACACACACAAACACACACACACACACACACACACACACACACACACACACACACAAGGAAGAAGTGCCCTAAGACTCAGGAGAACTGGACACAGGGCTGGTGGTGCTACTCTCAGTATGCATATGTGCAGGCAAGGGCACAAACTGCACTGGCTTTGTATAAACTACCTTCCAGACCACTCAGCCCCACGCATCTAAATCTGCAGTCCCAATGTCACTCTGGGCACCAGGTGACCGGCTCTGCCTGCACAATACACAGGGGACGCTTTAGTACAGCAGAGGACAACCTGGAGTTTACTTGGTGGGCTTAAGCCAAGACTGGCGCTGTTTTCTGTTTTGTTTTGTCTTTATATCTTTGATAACTTTGCCTGTGTTGAGTGGGGGTTGTCGGTTGTTTTTCCATGTGAATGTATTTGATATTTTCTTTGTTGTTGTTGTTGTGCTTGGTGATTTGCTTTGTTCTGAAATTGCCCTACCAGGGCCCAGCTTAAGAGGCACAAGATTCAACATACCCAGAGGCCAACTCCAGAACAAACCAGAAGTACTACCGGGTTTGACCTACAAGTGACACACCGAGAGGGAATTCTTTACGGGCACAAGAGCCCATAGAGGCCAAACCACATTTAAGTGGTCAAGTCTCATGCAGCAGAACACCCTGCAGTGGGCAGAGCCAAGTCTCACAACTAATCAACCTAGGAGTTAACCCCACCTACTCACAAGTGAAAAGCAATTAAAGATCTTCTTTAACAGGAAGATATATACAACACAAGAGTCACCTTTGGAGCACATGCAGAGGAGAAGAACAAAGTAGTGCAAGTCAAATATAAAGGACACATACTACATAAGAAAATCCAGGAAGAACTAAGAACTCTAGGAGATGTACCTAATACATTGAAGCAAACACAGAGAGTCAGCCAGAATGGGGAAACAAAGAAATATGTCCCAAATAAAAGAACAGAAGAAACCTCCAGAAATGGAACCAAATGAAACAGAGGTAACCAACCTATCAGAGACAGAGTTCAGAACACTGATGATAAGAATGTTTAAGGAGCTTAGAGATGACATCAAGAAGGATGTAGAAATCATAACGAGCAACCAGTTAGAATTAAAGAACACAATTACCGAAATAAAGAACTCACTTGAAGGAATTAACAGCAGGTTAGATGAAGCAGAGGATTGAACCAGCAACTTAGAAGACAAGTTAGCAGAGATCACCCAAACAGAACAACAGAAAGAAAAAAGAATAAAACACAATGAAGATGGTTTAAGAGACCTATGGGATAACATCAAGCGCAACAACATGCGCATCATAGGAATACCAGAAGGTGAAAAGAGGAGGCAAGGGATTGAGAACACTTTTGAAGTAATAATGTCCGAAAACTTCCCTAACCTGATGAAGGAAACCATACAAGCCCAGGAAGTGCAGAGAGTTCCAACCAGGATAACCCAAACAGGTCTACACCAAGGTACATTATAGTTAAAATGGCAAAGGTTAAAGACAAAGAGAGGATCCTAAAAGCAGCAAGAGAAAGACAGAGGGTTACATACAAGGGAACTCCCATAAGACTATCAAATGACTTTTTTGCAGAAATATTGAAGGCCAGGAGGGAGTGGCAGGAAATACTCAAAGTGATGGAAAACAAAGGACTACAACCTACAGCAAGGCTATCATTTAAAGTTGATGGAGACATAAAGAGCTTCCCAGAAAAGAATAAGCTAAAGGAATTTATTACCACCAAGCCAGTATTGCAAGAAATACTAAAAGGACTTCTGTAAATAGAAGAAAGATGAAAACAATCTAACTACAAATTTAAAAATGGCAATAACTATGTAACTATCAATAATCACTTTAAATGTAAACAAATTAAATGCTCCAATCAAGAGACATAGGGTGGCTGAGTGGATAAGAAAGCAAGACCCTTGTATATGCTGTATACAAGAGACTCACCTCAGATGAAAAGACACACACAGGCTGAAAGTGAAGGGTTGGAGTAACATATTTCATGCAAATGGAAATGAGAAAAAAGCTGGAGTTGCAATACTTATTTCTAATAGACTTTAAAGTGAAGAAAATATTAAAAGACAAAGATGGGCACTATATAATAGTAAAGGGATCAATCCGACAAGAGGACATAACCCTAGTAAACATCTCGGCACCCAACGTAGGAGCACCTAAATATATAAAACAGATATTTACTGACATAAAGACAGAGATCAACAGTAACACTATCATAGTAGGGAACTTCAACACACCTCTGACAACAAAGGACAGGTCTTCCAGACAGAAAATCAATATGGAAACAACAGCCTTAAATGATACATTGGACCACTTGGATTTAATCGATATTTTCAGAGCATTATCACCCCAAAGTTGCAGAATACACGTTCTTCTAAAGCACACATGGAACATTTTCCAAGATAGACCATATGTTAGGCCACAGAACAAGTCTTGATAAATTTAAGAACATTGAAATCATACCAATTGTCTTCTCTGACCACAGTGCTATGAAATTAGAAATGAACTACGAGGAAAAAAAAAAAAAAAAAAAAAAAAAAAAAAAACCTGGAAGACACACAAATTCATGAAGGCTGAATAACATGTTACTAAATAATGAATGGGTCAATCAGGCGATCAAGGAAGAAATCAAAAGATATCTCAAGACAAACGAAAATGAAAACACGGTGACCCAAAATCTATGGGATGCCTTGAAAGCAGTCCTAAGAGGGTAATTCATAGCATTGCAGGCCTACCTAAAGAAACAAGAAACATCACTAATCAACAGTTTATCTTCACACTTAAGGGATCTGGAAAAAGAACAACAAAATAAACCCAAAGGGAGTACAAGGAAGGAGATAATAAAGATCAGAGCAGAAATAAATGAAATAGAAACCAGAAAAACAATACAAAAGATCAATGAATCCAAGAGTTGGTTCTTAGAGAAGATAAACAAAATTGACAAACTTTTAGCCAGACTCATTAAAAAAAAGAGAAAGAGGACACAAATTAATAAAATCAGAAATGAAAGAGAAGTGACAACAGAAATACGAAAAATTTTAAGAAATTACTATGAGCAACTATATGCCAACAAATTTGACAATCTGGAAGAAATTGACAATTTTCTAGAGGCGTACAACCTTCCAAGGCTAACTCAAGAAGAAACAGAAAATCTGAATAGACTGATTACCACCAGGGAAATTGAATCAGTAATCAACAATCTCCCAACAAACAAAAGCCCTGGACCAGATGGCTTTACAGGTGAATTTTACAAAACGTTCAAAAAAGAATTATCACCTATTCTCCTCAAGCTCTTCAAAAAAAATCCAGGAGGGAAGACTCCCAAACACTTTTTACGAAGCCACTATCACCCTGATCCCAAAATCAGACAAAGACACCACAAAAAAAGAAAACTATAACCCGATTTCACTAATGAACATAGATGCAAGAATTCTCTACAAAATATTAGCGAACAGAATTCAGCAATACATTAAAAAGATCATACACCATGATCAAGTGGGAGTCATCCCTAGTATGCAAGGGTGGTTCAACATTCGCAAATCAATTAATGTGATACACCACATTAATAAAATGAAAAATAAAAATCACGTGATTATATCAATAGACACAGAACAAGCATTTGATAAAATCCAGCAGCCATTTATGATTAAAAACCCTGAAGAATGTGGGAATAGAGGGATCATATATCAACATAATAAAGGCCATATATGATAAACCCACAGCTAACATCATACTCAATGGGGAAAAGCTAAAACCATTCCCCTTAAGATCAGGAACAAGGCAATGTTGCCCACTTTCTCCACTTCTATTCAACATAGTGCTGGAAGTTCTAGCCACAGCAATCAGACAAGAAAAAGAAATAAAAGGCATCCAAATCGGTAAGGAGGAAGCAAATTTGCATATATGCAGATGATTTGATACTATATACAGAGAACCCTAAAGACTCCACCAAGATACTATTAGAGCTGATGAATTTAGTAAAGTAGCAGGATACAAAATTAATATTCAGAAATCAGTTGCATTTGTACGTACCAATAATAAAACATCAGAAGGAGAAATTAAAAAAGCAATCCCATTTATAATGCTCCAAAGACTATAAAATACCTGGAAAAAAATTTAATCAAAGAAGTAAAAGATCTGTACTCAGAAAATTATAAGACACTGAAGAAAGAAATGAAAGAAGATACAAATAGATGGAAACACATACTATGTTTATGGATAGGAAGAATTAATATAGTTAAAATGTCCATACTGCCTAAGGCAATATACAGATTCAACGCAATTCCTATCAAACTACCAATGACATTTTTCACAGAAATAGAACATATAATCCTAAAACTTATATGGGACCATAAAAGACGCCGGATAGCCTCAGCAATCTTGAGAAATAAGAACAAAGTGGGAGGTATGACAATACCTGACATCAAATTATACTACAAGGCTACAGTAATCAAAACAGCATGGTACTGGCATAAAAACAGATACATAGATAAATGGAACAGAATAGAGAGTCCAGAAACAAATCCACGCCTATATGGCCATTTAATCTATGACAATGGAAGCAATAATGTATGGTAGGGTAAAGACAGTCTATTCAATAAATGGTGCTGGGATACCTGGACAGACACATGCAAAAATATGAAACTGGACCACATCCTTACACCATATACAAAAATAAATTCAAAATGGCTTAAAGACTTAAATGTAAGATCTGAAACCATAAAATTCCTAGAAGAAAATATAGGAAGAAACTTCACAGACGTTACCCGGAGTAAGATTTTTACTGATATAGCCCCTCGCAAGAGGGAAGTACGAGAAAAAATAAACATGTGGGATTACATCAAACTAAAAAGTTTTTTCACAGCAAAGGAAACCATCAATAAAACAAAAAGGGATCCTACTGAATGGGAAAAGATATTTGCCAATGATATAGCTGATAAGGGGTTAATATCACAAATTTATAAAAAACTCACTCAACTCCAAAAAAACAAACACCCCAATTAAAAAATGGGCAGAGGACTGTTGGTGGGAATGCAGATTGGTGCAGTCACTATGGAAAACAGTATGGAGGTATCTCAAAATCTGAAAATGGAACTACCTTATGATCCAGCAATCCCACTCCTAGGTATCTATCCGGAGAAATCCAAAACTCCAATTCAAAAATCTTTATGCACTCCTATGTTTATTGCAGCACTATACACAATAGCCAAGACATGGAAACAACCGAAATGCCCACCGGTAGATGACTGGATTAAGAAACTGTAGTACATTTATACAATGGAGTATTACGCAGCCATAAAGCAGAAAGAAATCTTACCATTTGCAACAACATGGATGGACCTAGAGAACATTATGTTAAGTGAAATAAGTCAGACAGAGAAAGACAAATACCATGTGATCTCACTTATATGAGGAATCTAAAGAAAAGAATAAGTGAATGAACTAATCAGAAACAGTTTTGGAGACATAGTGGAAAAACTGAGGGTTGCTAGATGGGCGGGGGGGATAAGGGGGAAGGTGAGGGGTTTAGAAAATAGTCGGTAACCACAAGATGGCCACGGGGTTCTGAAAATTAATTTGGGGAATGTAATCAATAATGTAAAGATTTTGTAGGGTATCCGATGGACACGTGTCCCATTTGGGAGACCACCTCAGGGATGATGTAGATGCCTGATCTCTGCACTGTACACCTGAAGCTGAACAATAATGAATGCCAACTATAAATATATATGGTTATAGGAAGCAGAGTACAGCATTAGGAATAGAGACAGTGGAAATGTAATGGCTCTGTGCGATGTCAGAGTGATAGTGGATGGCGGAGGGGGGTTCACACAGTGTGAGGGATATAAATGATAAACATCTAAGTATTGCTTTGTCTTTGGCACCTGAAACTAATAAAATTAAAAAAAAAACAAAAAACTCATAGACACAGACAATAGTTTAGTGGTTACTAGAGGGTAAAGGGGGAGGGGAGTGGTAGATGAGGGTGAAGGGGATCCAACATGTGCTGATGGAAGGACGACTGACTCTGGGTGGTGAACACACAATAGGATTTATAGATGATGTGATACAGAATTTACACCTGAAATCTATGTAACTTTACTAACAATTGTCACCCCAATAAATTTTAATTTAAAAAAAAATCAAGAAAATAAATAAATAAAACAAATACCAGGTAAATAATCACAGAGCAATTTAAAAATTATTAAAACATACATGAAACTACATGTTCTTAATTGAAAAACTCTAATATAAATGTAGTGTGTACTCAAATAAAATACTAACCTTGTTTCCTCTTCCTTAATATATAGCAACTCTTTCTAATTTGACAATCCAAGAGAGGAGTTAATAACAAAGAATAAGGTACTTCAGGGTATAATATAAATGGAAATGTCTAATTTAAAAAAAAATAATCCACAAGTGTCCTAGTCAAGAGACAGAAAAAAATGGCATGCATAGTGGTGAGGAGAAGATATTATCATTAATTACTTTTCACCAGCAGTGGCAGTGTTTCAAGGTTGTCTGCTGCCTGCATATTTGTTAGCTCCTTCATGGAATATGTCACAAGGGAGGTATTTTTGAAGCAATAACAGAAGTGTGTGAAAAATCTCAATATGATGCATGAGTATAATCTTTTCCTTGCAGATGTTAATTCCCTGCTTGTTGCAAGTAGAAAACAGGTGCCAACATATCTGTGAATGCTCTTTCCTGCTGGACAGTGTGTAGGATTCATGTAACAAGCTAGATGCCATCGATATGTGATAAATCTTTGTAGTTCAAAAGTCTTTTCGAATGCATGAGTACTTTTAGATGATACTTAGCCCCCTTTAAATTGAAAATAAAATGCAGTAATAGAAGCTGAGTGTGTACTCAGAGCTTGGAGGTGAGACAGTTCCTCATCATATGTTGTCTCTGATGAACTCTCAAGAAAGCAAATAATTGTTATCAAACACCTTCAAATGTGAATTTAGTTTAAAAAAATGTCCTTTTTCACAAAACACTTTTTTTAATGAAAAAATATGATAGTAAAAGAAAAACTAAAGAAAAAAATTCAACTTTCAATGTCATATAGGATAATTTTGTATTCTGAAGGTGACAGAAATGAACAAAGTGAATCTGAAAAAATGCAAAAGCTGGGATCAGAAAAACAAAGATTATGTTCTCCATAAAGAACAAACAAATGATAAAATATATACAGTAAAAAAGAAAAAAAAAGATTTTTTTGTTTTTAATCAGAAATGAGTTTTCAAGACCAATATTAACTTCTAACCTGACAACTCAAGGGAAAATAGAGTGCTCTTTTAAGACAGCAGATTACTTTCCCTAAAATAATGATGTTTTCTAAATGTTGTCATTGAATTATAATTGTAAAATACTACATTAAACACATTTCCCATGTACTGAGAATGTCTATTAATACCCTCTGGAATTATGAATATAAGAAATAAAGAGGACTAATATTGATTTTTTTTAGCATATGCAAGACATATTTTTATAAACTTTAGATGTGTAAAATAATTTAATTTCTACAAAAACTCAAAATACTCTCATTTTCCTAATTTGACACATGAGGAAACAAACAGATATAACATAGCATTCCCAAGCAGTAGATTTGGGCCACAGCTAGGATATGAACCAATTTCTCAATAATATTTTTTTTTCTCCAATTGAGTCTTACAATTTCTTCTGTTAGGTGGATAGTTTAGGGTCAAATCATCTTAATCCAAACGGATACTGAGAATGATCAAGACTGGGATTAAGCATTTGTGAGGAATGTTCTAGTGCTGATTTTTCTAGCTTAGCACTTCATGGATCATAATTGAAACCCGGAATGTTTACCCTTTATCTTTGGCAGCCCATGAACTCCATTTGTTGTCTTCCCAACTCCTAAGACCACAATATTCGAACTCTCTTTGGCTTCTTAATTTCTTAACCTCCATTTCTTAACCTTTCTCCATGAGCCACTCATAAACTGCAAAATACCTCAAGACAGAAAGCATTATTGCCTGAGTTTTAGCTAACCTCGCTGAACTCTCCTTCTTTCTAGGATTTTGGTCCTTTAAACCCTGTTTGAATGATAATTTTAATTTACCTTCAAACGTGGGTTTTTTGTGTTTTTGTTGTTTGTTTTCCCCTCTAAATAAGCCCCAATTTTCCAGTTATTTCTAAGTATCTCTTCTGGATCTGTTGGTCTATAATAAATATGTTTATCATTTACATAAGGTAAGTTTTATTTATATCTGCCTCATTCAGTTCTACCAACTCAAATATAATGCAATGTGTTTCAATAAGACCACAAATCTCATTCTTAATATATTTTACATCAACAAAAATAAGCACACTCAGGAAAGATATGTACATGGCAATACCCATATACACAATGTGACTTAGTCTTTTCCTTTCTTACCATAATTTCATAGCAAAATAGAGTAACATATTGATGTTACACATCAAGATACACAAAAGTCCTGGTTAAAAAACAAAACACCTGTGTATTTTTTTCAATTCTGTAAAATAACGATTTATTATAAAGAAGATAGAGACTTCTTAAAATATTCATCTGATACACTACTTTTTTCATACAAAATATTCAAATTTTGGTATATATATTATACTTGACAGTACATCTCAATTCAGACTATCCACATTTCAACTCATTAGCCACTTGTGGCTATCAGCCACCATATTTGAAAGCATGGATCTAGTTCCATTTCAATATTATCTCTATAACTAAGTATGGCAATTAATAAGGATAAACATATAAATCAAAATGGAGAATAGTCTAATGACAACATATATTATATACAACTTTTTAAAAACTTTATGCTCTTCCATATTACTTATCTTTATTAGAATTAGGCTATATTGATAGTTCTCACCAAGTACTACTTATTTATAAATCTAGATGTGTAGCAGTTCAGATTTATCTATTGAAAGACATTTATTTCATTCAATTAAATAGCCTGCAAAGGAAAAGAGAACTATCATGCCATTGAGCATTAGTAGCTTAAACAAATTCCTCATAGATTTTTGCCAAGAAGATAAGTTTCTAAACCACATAGTTCTAGAAAATATTATAAACTGGGGGAATCCTCGACCACATTATATTCATCTCTTAACTCAAAGACACTTGTAAGATTGACTGGAGTAGATTATTAGTTCATTTTTATAAAAACAAAAATATTTACAATCTCAAGTTATTAATATTTTCCATGAAAATGTACTTTTTTTTTTTTTCTAAGTGGATGCATGTGGACAACTTCTGATCTGAAGTGTGCATCTGGAGAGATTCTATGCACATGCATGGATGGTAATAATCTTTTATTACAGAATGGTTTCCAAATGATCAGTAAGCAATAAAATTATAATTTAATTCCAAAAATATAATTTGTTTTGGTACATTTGAATGATATAATCTATGTTTTATTTTATGCACTGCCAGCAACAGCTTCCACTAAACTACATAATCATTTTCTCTAAGATGCTCAGCTTTCCTGAACTACTAAATTTTCTAAGAGGTGGTGTTTGAGGAAGAGGGGGAAAACATTGAGGATATTAGGGAAAAGGTTTGAGGAATATTGAAACATATATGTCTTTGATATATATTGTCATGAATTGATATTCAAAGGTCATACACCAAGTTTATCATGTTTTAAAAAATTAGTTTATCATTTTTAAAATTAGGAAAATATTATGAAACATATAAGTGATTGTAACACCTACCAACATCTGAATACAAAGCTAAAACTGTCCTTGCTGGTAGAATTCTAGTTTCATTAAATCATAAAAAATGAGTTTTATGAACATCCTCCAGATGGGCAAATGTTCACATGCCACACAACGTTTCACAGATTTATGTGAAAAGCAATCTGTAACCATATGCATACCAGAACTGAGAAAATGAATCTTAAAATATGCATGGGTTGCCCGTAGGTGTACAGCTGTACAAATTTGATGTTTTCCTTCCAGAAGGTTTACCTGGTGCCCTCTACTTTTTGTCAGCTAGAGTAATTAATAGCATTAACCTTTACAAGAAATTAAACTGCTGAACCTGGAGGAGATCCAAGATGGCGGAGTGCAAAAACACTGTGCCTGCTTCCTTCCATGAGCATATTAAAATTACAACTAAATTATAGAACAACCAACCTGGAGAATCATGTGTAGTCTAGCTTAACAGTTTTGTAACTTAGGATATAAAGAAGAAGCCACATCAAAACTGGTAGAAGCAGAGATATAAAATGTGTTAGCCCTCAACCTCCATGTGGAGGTTGAGAACTGGGAGGGATATTGTGGCTGCAGAGTTTCCCCCAGGAGGAACAAATGACCTCAGCTGCAAGCTAGTCTCCCCAGCCTCGAGTACTGGTTCCAGAAAGAGGAGCCCCCACAGCATCTGACTATGAAAAACAGTGGGAATTCTGATCATCCAGGTGTGACAGAAGACTGCAGGAAACTCAAACACCCTCTTAAATGGCCAGTACACAGGCTCTCTCACTCCCGGGCACTAACCTTGGGCTCCATGGAGGGACAATAACTTGGGGGGTGTCAGAGACATATAGGTGCCAGACTGAAATGTGTGGTTTAGTATCAAGGGCTGGAAGATAGTCACTATTTTCCTTGTGTGGGGTCCTTCTCCTGTACAGCTGGCAGGGGGGCACCATCTTTCCTGGGATGAGCCCTCCCCCACAGGACAAATTGGAATCTGATTGGCCTGGTAAGCTCTGCTCACTCCACTCGACTGGATCACTTGGAACCCACCCCACCCAGCTCGTCAACACCAGAGGCACTTTCTCTATGAGCAGTAAGCCCCACCCAAACTTTCTTGGAAAACTATGAGATTCCACAGGCCCTAGGTAGGTGGCAACTAACATAGGTTTGCCCTGAGACTTTTGCTGAGTAGTTCCAGGCTCAGTACTGGCACCAAAGCAGAATTTACATTAACCTGTCCACCACTCTAGTAATTCCCGAAGACCCCATCTCACCCAATTTATGTCCCTCAGAGGCTTTATCAGTCCCTCATGAGGCTGAAACTTAAGGGAGTCAGAAGGTGGCAGCAGGCCTCGGGGTGTCCTGGCATTTTGAGGAGCTACTCCAGACCTGGATCTGGTTACAGACATCCTTGATTAGCAGTGTGGCCTCTCCCACCTGCCTCCGGGTTTAGCATAGTAAGCAAACAACTGCAGAACACTTTGTAGCTACAACCAGGTAGTCCCCGACTGGTCACAGGTAGTGGGTGACCTGGGCCTGCACTGAAGCCTCTCACAAGAGGCCCCAGAACCAACATACTTGGAGGTTCGCTCAGACCACAGCAGAGAACTGCCCAATTAGCTCTACAAGTGGTATACCCAAAAGGTGGTCTCAACATGCACCAGAGCCTGCCGGGGCGAATTCCATTCAGTGGGGTAAGTTCCCCACACAGGAGCCTGTAAGCTGTGGACATGACCAAATCCCACAGCCAATCGGCCTGAGGGTCAATCACACCCACTGACATGCCGACAGCAATGAAGGCTTAACTATAACAGGAGGGCACATACTACTCACACAAAGGACACTGCTGGAGCACCCAGAGCAGGTGAACAGAGAGACTGTGCCAGGGCCGCACAGATAGATACACAGGGCACCTGCTAAATAAGGTCACCCAGCCAAGACTGTGAGACATAGCAGCACTACCTAATACATAGAAACAAACAGGAGGAAATAAAGAAATATGTTCCAAATGAAAGAATAAGAGAAAGCTCCAAAAAAGAACTAAATGAAATGACGGCAAGCAATCTACCAGATACAGAGTTCAAAACAATAGTTATAAGGATGCTCAAGGGACTTTGTGAGAACTTCAACAGAGAAATAGCAAACATAAAAAGGGACATAGAAACCAGAAAAGAGAACCAGTCAGAAATGAAGAATACAATAATTGAAATAAAGAATGCACTAGAAGAAATCACTAACAGACTAGATGAAGCAGAGGAATAAATTAGAGATTTGGAAGACAAAGTAGCAGAAATCACCCAATCGGAACAGCCAAAAGAAAAAAAGAATCAGTAATATTGTAATAACTGTGTAGGGTGTCACATCAGTATTAGATTTGTTGGGGTGATAGATGGGAGGGGGTGGAGGACAGGGTAAAAAAGTGAAGCAATTAACAAGTACAATCTGGTAGTTATAAAAGAATCATGGGGATTTAAAGAAAAGTATAAGGAATACAGTCAATAATATGAAAATAACTATGTATAGTTCCAGGTGGGTACTAGATTAGTCAGAGGGATAATTTATTTAATGATGCAAATGTCTAACCACTCTGATGTGCATCTGAAATTAATATAAAGTAATATGGAATGTCAACTATAATTGAAAAATTAAAAATGGGAAGTGGAAAGGTGAAGGGAAATAGGAGGTCCAAATTTCCAGGTATAAAACAAGTAAGTCATAGGAATATAATTTACAGCATAGGAAATATAGTCAATGATACTGTGATAGCATGGTATGGTGTCAGATGGGTGCTGGGCTTATCAGGGTGATCACTTCTTTAGGTATGTAAATGTTGAATAACTATGCTGTACCCCGGAAACTAATATAATATTGTATGTTAGCTATATTTTAATAAAAATCTGTTTTGAAAGGTAAGTATAATATAAGGAAAAAACTAATGGAAGAGTAGCAAAAGAAGTTGTATCATAAACCTAATTGTACATTAAAACTTTAATGCAAAAATAATTAAAAATACCAAGACATTTAAAAAAAATGAAAAAAAAATAAACTGCTAAAGGTAAATAATGTTTTTTTGTATTGCCAACATGTGAAAGTAACATGTATTTACAGTTTTATACCAGACAAAACATTAATTTTGTATTACTCACAATTCTCATACCCAGAAATACAAGTGGTGACAGAATCACATATTTAAGTTTCACGTAGCATCACACAATTTCTTTGCTTATTCTTTTGTATATGAGGTCAGACTATTAAATTTGTGAACTTGTTGCAACAATGCTGCTAACCTTTTTTTGATGTCAGAGGGATTATTCATGTTGAATTTGTACCAACTGGACAAATAATTAAGTTTACTTTCAAGTTTACTATTGGAAGTGCTGAAAAGGCTATGTGGAAAAGACCTGAATTTTTCGCCAACATGGCATGGCTCTTGTATCACAACAATGCACCAGCTCACATGGCACTGCCTGTGAGGGAGTTTTTAAACAGTAAACAAATAACTGCATTGGAATACCCTCCCTACTCACCTGATCTGGCCCCCAATGACTTCTTCCTTTACCAGAAGATAAGGGAAATATTAAAAGGGAGACATTTTAATGCCATTCAGGACATCAAGGGTAATATGATGACAGCTCTGATGGCCATTCCAGAAAAAGAGTTCCAAAATTGCTCTGAAGGGTGGACTAGGCACTGGTGTTGGTGCATAGCTTCCCAAGGGGAGTATTTCGAAGGTGAAGTGATATTCACCAATGAGGAATGTAGCACTTTTTCTAGGATGAGTTTGTGAACTTAACTGTTTGACTTCGTAGTAACAAAATTGTTATTAATATAAAAAATAATTACCTATCTAAAGTATTTTAATCCAGATAAAGATGCTTTAATCTCTTGCCTAATCAAAGATAATTTACTATCTATGTGATTTTCACAAATCTGTTTCTGAATCTTTTAATGATAGAATAAATATAATAGCATAAATATAATACATATAACTAATAGCATAAATACTATATACGATTTCCCTTTCCTCTCTCTCTCCCTCGCTCCTTGTTCTGAGCTAGTGGTCTTTCTCTCTCTCTCTTGCTCTTGTTCTTTCTCTTTTAGAATTTTATGATCGCTAATTTCCTCATGTGCATGATTAATTGGTGGAATGCAAGTACGTATACAAGACAGCACATATTTTTGTTCTTTTCTTTTAGAATGAAATTAAATTCTGATAAAACACATTTAATCTGTATAACTATTTCAAAGGCTTGACCCTTAAATTTCTTGAGAGCAGAGAGTATCATACTTGATTTAGTGCCCACAGGACTTGGCACACTGCTGGCCATATAAAAACTTTAAAAAAATACTGAAATAAAACTGAGCTCACTGAGTCCATGTGGATTTTCTTAAAGGTCTTTAGAAAAACAATTACCCTTAGCGTAAAATATATTATTTTTCTATAGACTGACTTTTATATAAAAATATATGTAATGAAGTACTAAATTCTACATATGAAATTATATCACAAGATGCAAATGTAATAATCATTGTTGAGTAAATCTTGCACTAGACAAATAGTCTATCATAACATTTAATATATTTCAAATTTTATTACAAATTTGCAGGTTTCATTCTAAACTACTCTTGAATTTTCCTATTTTTTTTCTATAATCACACAGATAATTCATTATCATTTCCAGGCTTCTGTAGGCAAGTTAAGTCATGAGGTATTTTTCCTGCTTCGTAGTCCCTTCAACAAATTCCTGAGCAGAATGAAATCCCTCTAGAGTGTTCTTATTGACCCATAAGCTGAATATTTTGAAGTTTGAAGTTTGGTATTTGTACCAATGTTATGTCTTCAAACATGAAACTTGAATTGGTATAAGTTGCTAATTATGAAATCGAGCAGATTAATGGTGGGATGTAACTCATCACAATGACCAGAAATGTAACTACCGTAAAGGCATTTATCACCCTGCTAGTTTACTATTAGTATAAATCCTTGCATGTAATCGCTATTCATTCAAAAATTGCCTTAGTATAGTATGATGTGATAAATATTTAATGTTGTTCACACATTTTCAGCATGCATTGATTTATTGATTTAAAAAAAGGAATGAATTATAAATACTAGTGATTTAAGAGTTACAGCTCAGTCTTTCTCTAGATCTGAGTTTTATTCCTGAGTCATTACCCCACTTCATCTTGCTTTCCCCTCCAGAAATAACTATAGGCCAAATACTTACCCGTTGCCTTTCTATATTCTTATGTTTCTGTTTCTTGACTTAAATGACTGGACTGGCTAACTATGCCTGAAAACTTTTTCTGCAATGTATAACTGGACATACCAATATCACACAATAGAAATGACATACAACTGGGGACTAGATAACCCTAGTTTTATACCGTAACTTTATCATTCACTAGGAAAAAAAAACATTTAATTTGTCTATCCCTTAGTTTCCATAGCAATAAAATAGCTATGTATTTTCAAATTTGAAAAATTGCAGTGTTCTTTGATAAAAGCTAGCACAAACTTTAGCTGGAAAACTTTCTTTTTTCAATTCTTTTTGAGACTATTCCTTCATCTCTCTCTTTTCAATCCTTCTGATAGATCTTCCATTCTTCGGCAGGTAGGACTAGAACCTCTATAATCATATGGGCCATTTAACTCTAAACAGATGATTGAGATAATTGAGAATGTTTATACTTTTTCTAAATCTAGCCTTAAAATAGAGAAGAAAATCATCTACATTTTATTAGCTATTAAATGTTTTAAGGCAAATTACAATCACACAACAGCCAACTTCTACTAATTCAATCTAACAAGAATAAAGCTTTAACTAAATATATAAAAATATTTCATTTATGTATCATATTAACAGTTTCTGCTGTTTAATTTAAAACTGCACTTTTCCATGAACTAGTTAATGATTTCTTGTCAGAAAACACTTTAAAAAATGGGTAAATATTAATAAACCACTTACATGTAATTTGGTTTTTCAAAATGCAACTTTGCACTGAAGTAAGTTAAGTCTCCTTCTTGTAATTCTAGTTAAAAGGCTAATTTATTATTATTTTTTCATATTGTAGAGTAAAACAAAATTTTACATTTTGTTCAGATTACATTTATTTTAAATGAGACTGATGTAGATGAATATTTTTTCTGTAATAACCTGAACATTGCTGATTTGATATATTTCAAAATACAAAAATAATATTAACATCCAATATATTCCTTAACCATCTCAGTATGAAAGTAAACTGTTCCAGGTGTTATCATATCCAGAATTTTTCACTGCCACTTTTATTAAACGAAACCTACAGTTCTCCTGAGTCTGAGGTTTATAATGTTTCACCCCGACCCCCACAGGAAGAACAGTCTCACGCCCTACTTCTGTAAGAATAAGACATGTAAAAGATTTATTTTTTAATTTGCTGAAACCATATAATTCTTACAAAGTCACAGATAATTAAGGCAGACAGATTTATCATCCCTATTTGTACATAACAACAAAAACAAAAATAATACATTCACTCATATGGACAGGTGCTTTAGGAGACACACCTGTTCAAAAGCTTACTTGTGCTACCTTGAAAAATATAAAATCTGAGTGCCTTTGATACTACACAGCTTGCTGTTCACTTCTGCATTTTCAATACCGACACACAGAGCATCTGCAAATGCTACTCAAACCTTATTGACAAAAGGAAGAAAGGATACTTATTAAATAACTTAATATTGAAATAAATATTTATTTATTTTTTTTATTTACATATGGCACAAGCTTCTTGTCTTTTCTTTTCTTTTTTTTTTTTTTTTAAATTTTTGTGTTTTATTGAGATATAATTGACATACAGCACTGTATAAATTTAAGGTGTGCAGCATACTGACTTGACATACACATATGGCAAAATCCTTACCACAATAAGTGTAATTAACATCTATGACCTCACAGAGTTACAAAAAATTTTTCCCTTGTGATGAGAACTTTTAGGATCTACTCTCTTAGCATCTTTGAAATATACGACACAGCCGTGTTAACTGTAGTCATCATGTTGTACGTTACAGCTCCAGTGCTTGTTTATTTTATAACTAAAAGTTTGTACCTTTTGACCACCTTCATCTAATTCCCCCACCTCCCACCTCCTGCCTTTGTTTTTTTTTTTTTTTTTTTTTTTTAAATTAAATTTATTGCGGTGACAATTGTCAGTAAAATTATATAGATTTCAGGTGTACAATTCTGCATCACATCATCTATAAATCCCATTGTGTGTTCTTCACCCAGATTCAGTTCTCCAGATATGAGGATGGGAGGGATCGAATATATGGTGATGGAAGGAGGAGAAATAAATATTTACCTTATGTATTCCTACATATACTCTTCAGTGTTTGGTGGTATATCACATCCATTTCTGGATTCTACATAGTATCCAACATGTACATTTTCTAGAAGCAAGTCAACACGTTTTGTTTTTGTTTTCTGAGACATTAAATCTCACAAATTACACCTATTCTACTTTTTTTATTCTCTGTCTCTCTCTCTCTGTCTCTCTCTGTCTCTCTCTGTCTCTCTCTGTCTCTCTCTCTCGCTCTCGCTCTCGCTCTCGCTCTCGCTCTCTCCAGACTAAATATTTAGTCACAAAGTTCTTTTCTGTTGACTCAGGCAACGTCAATTCTATTAGCTAACAGTGATTGTTCAAGGAATACATGCCATGTTTCCCTAAAAATAAGACCTAGCCAGACAATCAGCTCTAAGGCATCTTTTGGAGCAAACATTAATACAAGACCCAGTCTTATATTATGTTATAATATATAGGACCCAGTCTTATAGTAAAATAAAACCGGGTCTTATATTAATTTTTGCTCCAAAAGACACATTAGAGCTGATTATCCGGCTAGGTCTTATTTTGGGGAAAACGTGGTACATAATCTTAAGGCAGATCAATGAAAAGCCTTTTTTCAGATATTTTGCTCCTAGATTTGTTTTTGTTTTCTATGGATATCAGATAAGGAAGTGCCCCCCACACACACTTTATTAACCTCTCTGTTCATGAAACTCTTAAAATAGAATCACATATTTGTTTGCAATCATAGCTCCTGCTGTGTGGAAGGAATGACCTGAGAGAACAAAGTAAAATCCCAAAGAATCAGAGGGGAGATTGGAGAGAGATCAGGTAAGAGAGATGGTGCTCAACGCTATACTTCTAGCCATTCCTTAGCACATATAGATTCCTGATCTGTCTACTGATCCTTTATAGAAGCTACTAAATGTCTTTTTTTTTTTCTGCCAAAGCTAGTGGAAATCCATGTGCAAATAAGTAAGTGCTAGTACTTTATGCTTAAGTAAAGACAGTATTATGACAAATACTAGGGATAGATGCTTCAAGAATATTTAAGGTGCTCCAAAATTTGCACCTGCAGTTTCTGAATCCAATCGGAAAAAAAAAAAAAAAAAAGACAAAAGCAGAAGAATAGCCATATCACTAATATGCCTAATATTGGAAAATCTTGGAAAATCAACACAGCTTTAATACCACACCCCAGAATTGGACAGTTTATACTCTTCATCAGAGGCTGTGTCGGATTCATGTCTTTCTGGTCAGAGCCTGATTTGGAAAAAGGACAGCATGGGGTAACAAAAAAGAATGTGTGTTTCAGTAGCCTAACTCCAGTTAGACGTGAAGGACGAAAGGACTACCCACTTCTTTCTTAAATAGTCCAGTAGGAAAGTAAGTAGTTCTTTCTGTCCAGAGGAAGAAGTGGTGAAGGAGTAAATTAGAGACCACAAGTGTTAACCGGATGGATGCCTGCTCTCACAGAAGGGGACATTAGGATTCGTATTATGTCTTCCCTCCTAACACAGAAAGACAATTACATGGTATTTTTAATTACAGATTGGGTTTGGTGTTCCTAGAAGGAGTGTATTAGAAGAACAAAATCTGAAATGACAAGCAATTTGTTTTTTAAAAATTTGTTATGTAAAAACATGACATTTCCTCTCATAAAATTCTACTTTTATGGCCAGTATGCTTGACATAATTTCATTAGTTTCTTAAGCATGCTTTTTCATCCTCATTTTATAAAAAAGAATTTGAAATGTGAACTTTAGGCTGGGAATTAACAAATATTAATGGAAAAATAATATTAGTCTTTTTAAATTTAATCAGTGTACTGTAAAAAAAAAAGTTCTCTTAGAGGAATGTTGGAACTCTACACATCAATTTCAGGAAATCCCTAGCCCTATAATCTATCTTTCCCACTGCAAAGAAATCACACTTCTGTGTTATATTCTCTAGTTTTCTCTTTGCACACTTATACCTAGAACTATAGAATCAATATTAAAGGGGATAAAAAAGACGTTACTGTTATGACTGGGTTTTCTAGGAGACTACTAAAATAGGACAGCTCTTGCTAGGATTTAAAATAATCACTTTTTCATTACCAACTGCAAATAGGAGGAAAGCCTCACCGCTTGTGCTTTTGTATTTGCCCCACTACTTTTTCTACTCCTGTATTAACAATTCAGTATAAACGCATTCAATATATTTGAAATTTTGTTGGAGTCAGCAAGTGCAAAACGGAGACAGGGTAAAATAATTCTCATAAATTTCTCATACGTAATAATCTTTAGGCAACATTCTTCAGGCATGTAACCTCTTAGATGCTGAAGAATGTGTCTACATTATAATTTTAGAAATAAAAATATTGAAAATTATGTTCTGCCATTTTTCGTGATAACTCAGCAGCAAAACAATGGAAAATAGGATGGAAGTCTCAAGTTGGTTAGAAGTTAAATTTACTTTTATGCAGAAGTCACTTGTGGATTGATGAAATGTGGGATAAAATAAATAGATATTTTAACTATGATATAAGTTAGAATTATAAGTAAGTAATTCCAAACAGGTGGTTAATCTAGACAAAGTGACTAAGTTATTCCAGAAGATGACTTAAAGGAAATATTCCCTTATCTTCATCTTGGTCCTTGAATGTTTCAATATTAAACATCACACAGGAAGAATCTTTATTTAAATTACAATATGAATAAAAAATGCCAATGGAATGTCTTCATATGATTTTTCAGTGTTATTGTCTTGATATCCATTTTGTATATATCTTTAGTGTATTTGGTGATGATTATATATTTAAATCACCATTATATTATGGACATATGATAAGAAACGATGTGCACCAAACTTACTGTAAATCTTAACTCTTTCACTGAATAAAGGATTTTTTTACAGAACAAATCAAAACCCCAAATGAAGCCATTTCTCATAAAAATAATGATTCAAATGAAATTTTAATGTAACAATTCTATATTATGTACTTTTTGATTATCATTACTATTTGAAATGTCAATCAATTTTGTCCAATGATAGGCATAAAAATAATGTACAGAGTGACTTAAAAGGTTTACAGACTAACCAAAACTCAGGATACAAAGTTCAGATACAGCCATCATTTCTGTCCCTGTCATATGTACTGACAATTTCAGACTTGTTTCTTTATAACGAGGAACTTTCTAAAGATTACACAATTTAAAAAAAAAAAACTTTTATGAAGCTTTGAATCATTTTCTTCTGTTAGCCTATGCAGAGTAGTGCCATCTGGTACTTACTGTTTTATTTAAAAGCTGCTCCCTTATAAATCTACTGACATCTTTTGTCATTCAAAACACTAAGTTAATATATTTACCTTCTATTATGACAACTATGGCTAGGAGCAAGACTAATTATTTCAAGAAAGAAATGAATAATAACTATATATATATATATATATATATATATATATATATATATATATATATATATATAATCTTACATATTATACACACACACACACACACAAACACACAAACACATATGCATATATAAATATTTTCCCTCCATCCCTAAAGGTTCTATACTTTCATTTAGAAATAATCATGTTAGATTTTAGCTAGTGACCTTACTAAAAGTCAAATTAGGTACTACCCTGATTTACTCTTCATTATAATACAGATTTATTATTAAAACAATTTAAAGAAATGGTATTTCTCACTAAGCTTTAAAATATTAGTTTCCATTTTGTCTCATAATAAGATGTTTTATTCATTGGCAAAACTCCCAGTGCAATAATATAAAGGGAATAAATTATGTACATTTGGATGGCACTTTAGTGGATTCTTAATTAAGAAATGGTAACCATCATCTAAGGGGACACATTTTATTTAGCAAGTAAAAGAACAGAGCCATTAACCCCCATAAAATTCCAATATTGGGCACTAGGGATGAATTAAAAATTACTGTTATTTTTTTTCATTTTACAAAAAAATATCCTTAGAATATTGATTAAGAATAAGGAGTGCATGAAATCTTGCTATATCAGTATAACAAACATTTTCCGTATTTAAATATAAAATGTGAGCATAAACATTACTTAGCATGTTTTGTTATTAAAGAAATAGTGGATTTCTAGCACATTAAAGCAATTTAACACACTGTAGTGTTTAATAGCGATAGCTATTGAATGGGCAAGAACTTCCTTAAGGACATCGCATCTTTATAAATATAGACCAGTCATTCGATTGGATGTTCTCTGATGATGAAGACACCCTCTAAAATCAGTGGAGTATATTAAAAACTTAATCTATGCATTTTTTTTTAAAAAATAGCTGTAAGTATGTTTTTGAACAGAGAGAAAAACAAAGAAGCAAAAAGGTACATTCTTGAATGGAGAAGGGAAGGCTGCTAGTAAAATATTGTATATATGTTATATATCACAATGGAATAAAAACTAGGGTAGAAATTGGTATTTTGCTAAAACAGTCACAGGTTAAAATATTAGTGTGTTAAACACATACCTACAATAACTTAAAAATAATGGCAAACACTCTGGAAATTTTAGAAAAAAATAATGCTTTAGGAGTAATATTTTCTAATTGAAAAGCAACTGAATGTTCAGGCCAGCATTTTAAATGTGTATTGGCTTGTGCTATTTTGGTACAAGTGATTGCTTATATTTGTAATAAAGTTTATTAGTCTTTCAACAAAGACGTGATGCGTATTTATTTAATAAACTGGTTGGTTTAGGACAAGAGACATTGTGTATTTAACAGAGACACTAAGACCCCAAAATACTTCACAGCTCAGATAGGCACAGCTCAGTCATCTTTCATGATGTTCACTTTTGGACCTTGCACTGATCTACCTGGTTTGGATGTCGTTCCCACTGTGAGGCTGAGTACTTTCTCTCAATCCTCAACTATGTAGCCTTAACATAAACTATAGTCACATAGATGGTGAATAGGCAGGATAGTCTTGTCCCATCCCAATTTTTAAGTTTACTTATTTATTTATTTAGTTTTATTAAGAAGGCCTTTGCCCCTAGCTAGATGAGTGATGTCGCCTCTGTTATTCTATAGATGTGAAATTCTCAGATGTGGGTCTGTTGTGATTAGCCTGAACTTTGTACTTTGGATTTATTTGATTTCTGGTTTATAGAGACACCGTTCCACCATTTTTTTTTCCTTGAGTGTCCCTGTGGCATTTATAATGTTATCCTGTGTTTGAAGTATTATGAAGAGTTAAATAAGAATGGTCAGAGTTTTCATATTGCAAGCTCACCTTTTTATTAGAATATCTGTTTATAATCTATTTGGTGAGTTATATTTGTTCATATATTTTGCCACTTAATTGTACATATTCTACTTCTTTTTTTTTTCTTGCATCACATTCTAATCTCTTATTTGAAGTTCTTAAAATTTTGTCATAGTTGATGTGAATATTTCTAGTTTGGTTTGGTGTCTCCAATTATTTCTAATGTTTATAGGTAAAAGTACGTAGATAAAAGCACACTGTTACTGATCAGCATTTTTATCTGATTCATTTTGTGCAAGCTCTACATGCCTTTATGTTTTGTTTTGGTTTTCTTTTTCTGCTATGTATGTATACAGCCAACATGCCCCACACTGTATATGAATACAATCTGGGAGTTTTGTCATTAAAGACATAGGGTTGGAAACTAGGGAACTATCAGAACTTTAGAACCGGCACAGAAAACAATGACCCATAAGAAAGTACATGATTATTACAATTGTAACCTCCAGATATTTTAGAATGAAGCAGACCTTATCCTTTACAAACAAAGTTAAAGCAATCTGTAGTATTTCCTTGGAGTCTAGGACTCTGCACCATAGTTAACAAATTGATCCATGGCTCCTTTGTTTCTGTGAGCCAGAAAAGTCACAGAGCTTGTTCTTGCCTTAAGGGATAGATCTGTGCTCATTTCTCCTTTTTTCCTAAAACACACTGAGTGATAATGACAGGCATTGCTCCCATGGCTCCCTCTAAAATGTCTTTAAGGTATATTTCAAGAAAAAATACTTTTCCCCATCTTGATTTAAACTTCGTGTCACCCAGCAATTTCAAGTCATTCACGAAATTTAGGCAGTTTCTATTTTTTTGAAGTTTAAGGTTCAAATCATAAGATAAAGAGAACAGTTAAAAATAAAGCCATCTACAACAAGTCTATTCTAACAAAATAAGTTTTGCATGTATGCTTCGCATATTTGCATCATTACTGAAAGAGTATGTGTGAAAAGATCATTCCCCATCACAACATACCCCTCTACAATATAGCTTACCTCAGTATTCTTAGATTCCTAATTTTTTGAAGACGCATTCTATGCCGTTATGGCCTTCAAACTTATAGTCCCATGTAAGGTAGTATTTAGCTATATGTTCACACAAATCACTGATTCTCACTTAATGCTTGACTGCTTCAATAAACTTTAAAACTTCACCTGTTTTTGTGAAAAATTAAAGTTAAATACCTATTGCTAAAGTAAGCATAAGTGTAAGAAACCTTTTGTTTTCTAACTTACCAAAGTAGCCAAGTTCCTAGAGGAAACAAGTAGGGTTAATACAAGTTGTCATACTCGTAAAATATATACATTTTCCCTGCAAAATAAATATAAATGTACATTCTAGATCTTAAAATATATAGAAGTAATATATATTTTTGTTCTAGCTGTTTGAGGTAAATAGAATTCATATTTAATATATCTACCCAATGATTAGGCAATTTATCTTGATTTAATAGATGATTATTTAGAATTTTTACATTATCTGCTTCAGACAACAAAGATTCTTGGTATCCATAATCAAATTTCAATGAGAAAAAATGCCATTACATATTTTTCTGATGTGTATGATACAATGAGATAATATTTTGCTAATAGAATACATATTATTTACCACTTTAACAAAGAAAAATAGACATTTATAGGCTTTTTGACATTTTCCTACTTTTCTATAGATTTACAATTCCCTGAACAATTCTTGAAACTCTATGTTTCTCCATTTTGCTGGAGTTGAGGATCTATCTGTTAAGGAGACTGGAATGAGGAGGAAACGCTTCAGGGTTGATTTTCTCTGAAAAGCAAAGCTCCTAGAGTGACCCTGACTGGGAAAAAGCTATTCAAAATCTTAAGATACCCTGGACAAGAATAAAATCCACCTCAAATCAGAAGTGGTTTGAGGACTTTTAACCTAAACATACTTTAAAAGCTCAAAGACTAAATCTACCAACAGGCAAATGTAAAGCATAGACACTAGAGTTTTGCAAACTTACCCTTGAGGTCTAACCTCTGAGAAGAAAAACAGTCTCAGACAAAGTGTGCAGGTGAAGCCAGGGAGAATCGTTAAACACTTTGTCCAGGAAATATCTAGTTTAGGTACAGCTGTCCATGTTGCAAATTAGTACGATGGAAAGATATTATATGGCAAAAATTGTGGAGAAATTTAAGAAGAAGGGAAAGAGGAAATCATGATTTACCAATGTTTAAAGATAAAGTCCACGCATATGTTTCACTCTTAGGATAATAAAAGAAACTTTAACATCAGTACAAAGAAGTTATATAAAATGCCAGGCTAAGATAAACAGATAATGCAGAACTAAACAAGATGAGGACAGAAAATGATTATAGAAACAAGCATGAGTAAGAAAAAATATAGTAGAAAAATTCCCTTATATTAGTTCCTAAATCAACAGACCAAGAGAAATTTGGGATAATCAGAGGAAAATAAGATAACGCCAACTGGAAGGAAGGTAATAACTATAAAACACATATTACAAGAACACAATCATCCCTTGGTATGTGTGGGGGATTGGTTCCAGGACCCCCACAGATACCCAAATCCTGGATGCTCAAGTCTTTTACATAAACTGGCATAGAATTTGCATATAACCTGTGCACATACTCCCATACACTTTAAATCATCTCTAGATTACTTATAATACCTAATACTATGTAAATGTTATGTAGATAGTTGTTATACTATATTGCTTAGGGATCAATTTTCTTTAATTTTTTGTTTGTTTGTTTGCTTTTTTAGGCATCTTTGATCTGCAGTTTGTTGAATCTGCAGATGTGGAACCGACGGATGCAGAGGGCTGACTATATTTAAGAAATGCATAATTGATTCATCTAAAGCAGGAAAGACACAACATGGAAGAAAAAAATTCTAAAATATAGTGAAATATAAATTCATCAAAATTGAAGAAGAAATGAAGCAGGCAACTAAAAGTAAAAAAAAAAATTGTTAATAATTAACTGATTAAGGGTCAATCAACACTTCACATATACTGATATCATGTCTATTTGAAGCACCCACAGGTAGTGGGCAAATCTCAAGTAAGTAACAGAAATGAAATCAATATGGTTTCAAACTTCTCCCCAAGATTGTTCAGCGGCAGAAAGTCTTCAAGAAAAATTTCCACAGGACAATACAAGTTGTCATACAACTATAAAATCAAAATTACAGTGATCATTTTTTCTGCTTTACCTGAGCTAACTGCTTACATGTTCTTACTCAGGAGACTGTCAACATTAGTAACTGCCTTTGCTCTGAGATATGTATTTTAAGGATCCTGTCCCTTGAATAGCATGTATGTTCCCCCAGTTCACTTATTCTGTGTTGTAACCCAACAGTCCTTCACTTCACTGAAAACTCCAACCCATGGAAGCCACAAGTTCCTCACTGTTTTTCAATCAAGTTGTTTCCTTACTTCCTTTCTTAATCCCCTGAAGTCTTATGCTAGTCACTTCATCAGTCATATGCAACTCCTCAAACCTCATCCCGGTTAGTGATGTGTTCTGGGTGCTCACCTACTGTGTTTCCCTGAAAACAAGACCTAGCCTGACAATCAACTCCAATGAGTCTTTTGGAGAAAAATTAATATAAGATCCGGTTTATATTATATTATATTATATTATATTATATTATATTATATTATATTATTATATTATACCTGGTCTTATATAAAACCCTGTCTTACATTATAGTAAAATAAGACTGGGTCATATATTAATTTTTGCTCCAAAAGATGCATTAGAGCTGATTGTCCGGCTAGGTATTATTTTCGGGGAAGCCTGGTAAGTGTTGGGATATCACTAGAAAAATAATATAACAATGTTACATGGCCCCACTTTTTTATGTACACAGATCTCAAATGGGCACTACTACACGGATCTTTAACTTCATGTTCCCATTCTCCGATAGAACTGTTTTACATCCCATATCCCTATTTAAAATGTTACCCCTTCTACCTGTGCCCGTACACTCTGCAGAAAACTTTTTCCTAACATTTTGTTTGAAAATGGCAGCAATCTGCAAAAAACAATCTCATATCTTATACTTATATCCCCAGGTCTAGTAATTCTTCTTCATCTGAGTGCTCATGTTGTGACTTTCTTCATATTACAGATTAAGGAATGCCCCATCTTTCATTTGTGATCTGATGCCATGTCCCTCCATCAACTTCAGGATTTCAATAGTGCAATTTTCCTCTCACCATTTATTATCAAGTTATTTTACTTCTATATCACTTACAGAGCTTTATTTTTAAAATCCATATAAAAATTTCCTTGAACCAATATTTCCTTCTAGGAACTTCCTAATTCTCTGCTGCCCATTGCAAAAATAGTAACCAAACAGAGATTCCTTTTTACTTCCTTACACATTCTTTTCAAATCATTTCATACGGGCTTTTATATCTACCTAGTTAAATAAAAATAACTGAAAAATAACTGCACGTTGGATGAATATTAACATACATTTACAGAATTGATATTTAGGTAGATTTATGAGGATAGTTAAAAGTTCGCTACTCTGTAGCTATCAGAGAATAGAGGTAGATAGATTCTCAAGAATACAAATGACAAAAAGAAAATTTGTAATCAATATCTCTACTTTTAATATGCATAGATATAAAAGAGGGGGGCATAACATATTCAAAGGGAGTATTAGTAAGCAGGTGCTTATGCATGGAGTTTAACTATTGATGTACCTCTACCTTACCATTCAAGCAGTCGATTTTGGGCCGTTTCTACTTCCACTCAGTGAAAGACATGAAGTGGAGATCTGTGTCAGATCTCCAGAAACATAGCCAGTAAGATATGTGTGTGTGTGTGTGTGTGTGTGTGTGTGTGTGTGTGTGTACACATATATATATGTTTTTCTAGAAGATATCCATTATAAGGTATTAACTGACATGACTACGGAGGCTGAGAAATTCCATAATCTGTCTTCTGCAAGACGGAGACCAAGAAAGGCCAGCAATTTAATGCAAAGGCCCAAGAACCAGATTGCTGATGGTGTAGATTCCAGTCTAGGTCTAAAAGCCTAAGAACAAGGATCACTGAGGGCAAGAGAAAAATCACTGTTCCAGGTCAACCAGATGGGGGTGGGGAGGGGAGGGAAGAACAGAGAGCGAGAGAGAGAGCGAGAGAGAGAGCGAGAGCGAGAGCGAGAGCGAGAGCGAGAGAGAGAGAGAGAGAGAGAGAGAGAGAGAGAGAGATTGTCATCCTAGTTTTAAATTTGAGGGGGAAGCTTTTAGTAATTCTCCTTTTTTAATCCTCTTCTGCATTGGGAAGGGAGGCAGCTTGGAGAGAAGGACAAAATTGGAAAATTGAACAGATTCAGACCTATATGTTAGATTTTATTATTGACACTAATTTTTGACCCTTCCAGATATACATGCTTCAAGGCATATAAATTTTTCGTTCTTCTCACCAATGGCCAATGTATAAATCTGAACCTTAACTTTGGGCTTGGCCAGTTGGCCTGTATTAAATAGTGATATATGGAGGGAAATGGCAGTGTGCCGATTTTGACCTTAGGCCTAAAGAGACCTCATCTGTTTCTGCTGTCCTCTGCAACTCTTCATCTCCCTGAGTATGTCCCCCTTAGGTCTGTGATCTCAGGAGAAGAATGAGATCCAGCACAATACAGGTCACCTGGCCTTAGGCTGACTGGAAGATCCATGAGCAAATCTACCCAAAATGAACAGACTGCTCTGCTCATCCCAAGGTAGATCAGCTGACATCAAGCTAACCTGAGCGATGATATAAAGCCACTTACTTTTGTGGTTGATTCTGTGTAGCAGTAGAATATAGGGCGATTTACAATGATTGACTTGAACACCCTTTGATAGCTTGGGAGATCTAAAGACAGAGGAGATAACCACATGATAATAGAATAAACATCTAATAAAGTATGGAAAAGGAAATGTAACATTTATATTGGAAAATTCGCTTTACTTGAGTGTGCCAATCAAAGATGCACGTATGACTTTTTCAGTCGCACTTCCCTCATGCCTGAAAGAATGATGAAATTAAAAACCAAGCTCTTTAACTATGTAATTTCCTAAGAGAAGACAAGCAGTGCTCATATTTTTTGGGGAAATACTCAAGAATATTCACCAAGCTCACTAGTTCACTATCAATTTTCTTATAGATATAATATCATTCTTGGAACATTACTTTTTTCCTTTTTTCCCTGCTTTCCTTGGAGTGATGGTTAAGGATCGAAGACATGGACAGAAATTTGAGAATAAACATAAAGTCATTTTCTTACAGCAAAGTTCCACCAGGCTTGCTATACCTTTGTCAGTAACAGACCCTTTGTCAAGGAGTAGAGAAGATATTGCTTCCTTGTCTGACCACTGCTCTAAAAACCTAGTTGTAGCAATTTCTGTTTCACATAATTCAAACGACTTATAGGGTGAATTCAGGATGAGATAAACTGATCTTTTGGTGAAGCTATTCTATTTTCATATTGAGCTTTGCAAAAATATGGATTGTGTGCATAGGAAGATGTCCTGGTGAGTCTGGAACTAAAGATGCTGAAAGTATCAAAAGGGTATGCTGGGGAAATCCTTCAAGATGCTAACATTACTGCCAACAATTGGCATTCAGGCTGGGGAGTTGTATTAAATAGGCAGTATGTATAGAAAAGAGATATGTGAGATTCTCACACATTTGTTGATGGTCTTTCTGGAGGTTTTCTATGCCATCTACCACGAGATAAAAACTCGTTCTCTCCCAACCACGTCTTCTCTGTCTACTGATGATTATTTATCTAATTCAATTCTTTTTTTTCTGTCAGGTTTTCATTTTTATTTTTATTAAATTTATTGGGGTGACATTGGTTAGTAAAATTACATAGGTTTAAAGTGTACAATTCTATAATACATCATCTACATATTGCTTCAAGTGTTCATCACCCAGAGTCAGTTCTCTTTCTATTAACATTTATTTGGCTCCCTTTACCCTCTTCTTCTACCATTCCCCTTCCCGCCTTATTCTCTGGTAACAACTGAATTGTTATATGTGTCTATGAGTTTTTGTTTCTTTGTTTATTTGTCTTGTTCCTTTGTTGCTTTCAGTTTTATATCCCACACATGAGTGAAGTCATCTAGTTCAATTCTTGAATTCAACAGTTTTATACATAATTCAACCAACTCTTAAACCACAGTAGATTGCCATGTTTGCACACCTCAAATTTGAAGACGGAGCAAATTCAAGTGATATTATAAAATATATTAAACTCATAAATATTTCTCAGGGTTTTTAGTCATAAGTATTTTTGCATACACTCACGTTTTTCTTCTCATATTCCAACTTTCACACAAACTTAGACAATATCCTGTGATCCACATGGGATTCAAAATAAAATGTACCTTTTTCAAAAGCTATCAATACTTTAAAGGCAGTGAACAAGGGAAGAAATACATATAAGAACTGTTTCTACTTTGTTGGTCTATTGCTATGTTAGCATGCTAATAGTTTTTATGGCATGTGATCACTTAAAAATCTTCAATCAACTTGTAAAGAAATAGTCTAAGATTTATAAGTTTTTTTCAGAGCTGATTAAATGAGTGCCTTTTGTAACACTGTAACCTTCAAGTACATGAAGCAGTATTATAGCCAGCTGTTCTTCATTTCCACTGAGAGCAGAAGACATGAAAATATGTTTAAATCGCAGCAGGAGTGATTTAGATTGGACAACAGAAACATACACTTGACAGAAATTCATACTAGACCCAGAAAATAATTACCAAGAGAGATAAGTAAACTCCCTTTCCACACAGATCTTTGCAAATAAATTAGATTCTACAGCTACTGGGATGACCATGAATTCTTGAAGTAGGTCAAAGTGGTGAACAGTGGAATGGTAAAGTAACAAAAAGTCTTTTGTTGTTCTATACTAGGATGGTAGAACTTACCCTGTCTTACTCATTCCCCTTCTCACATCCATGACTTCCTTTTTTCTACCTTACCTAATATGAATCCATCATGAGTAAGTCAGTATAAACTTGCCATTTCTCTGCCCACCTTGGTCATAAAGGCCTATACCACAATAGAAGATCTAGAAGTTGCTAAAATTATGTTATTTATTATTGAGTTATCTCACATTTCTATCCTAATATTAAAAGGTGCCACATGTTTTCTATTCTGGATGCTATATTTTATTGAATTTATTTATTAATGCCTTCATATTGCTTTTTATCTCTGTGTGTGCACTGAAAAAATAATGTGAATCAAAATATCCTTTGTATTTAGAAAAATACTCTGCTCTAGTTTTGAAAATATACTTGAATAAGTTGGGAATAAGATGCCACCATAAAAAAGCAAAAGTCATCAAACAGGTACTCCTCTTCCTTTATTGCTATATTCATCTAGGCTATGTTTTCCTACCTAATGTAGTATGCTTAATAGAATAAAATAAAATGCTCTCTCTGTAACTAAATTAGCTATCTATTTTCTTTTTGTATTAGGTATCAGGGTTGATTATTATTATTATTTTTTTAAGTAGCTTCAATAATTCCTCCTGTCTTATCCCTGTGTATATGCTCTTGGCAAAGTCTTTGTCATCCTCCTATTAAGAAGTAAGATCCACTGCCTCATCCATTGACTATGAGTTGGAAATATGATTTCCTTGACCAATAGGATGGTGCATAGATGACATTTTGTGAGTTCAGAAGATGATTCCTCAAGAATTTCATTAACTTCTTTTCTTTCCTCTGGAAACACTGCCATGAGGTCATATGTAGTCAAGTCACTGGAAGATGAGAAATCACGTAACTGAGAATTGAGGAGCCACAGTCCACTTGCAGCAGCCAGCGGCCCACACATGAGTGAAGATGGAGCCACTTGATGACTGCAGCCACATGAGCACGCCAAGCGAAACCTCTCACAGAACCCTCTCATCTAAACCCAGCTCAAGTTTCTGACCTAAAACACCATAAGCGATTAAAACGGTGTTGTTTTAAGTCGCTATGCTTTGGTGTGGTTTATTAAGTAGTCATAGACAACTCATAATGACATTATGGACAAATTATATGCTCAATTTATAGTTTACAGACAAAATAAATGTGATACAACTCTCACAATTCTAAATTAAGTGTGGATATAAAAAGATAAATATAAATATAAAAAGATAAATAAAAACATTAATATCCGTAATTTATTGAATTATTGGATAACCTTGGAACATTCTTTTATTTTCAAATCACAGTTTTGTTTCCCTATTGATTTTATGGGCTTTGTGTGTACACATAATTATGAAATATGTATAATTTTAATTTACGATAAAATTTTAGATAGCATAAAACTATTGATTGAATATGAACATATGTGAATTACAAATATTGTCAAATAATAGCTGTTTGTCACTTACTGTATTCCTTTAAAATATTTTAATACAAATATGCAATCAGCGTCTCTAATATTGCATGATGTAGAAATTATTCTTTCAAAGAAGAATTGCTTGTAGATAGGTCATTTTTTTTTTTTACAAAAACTATAAAAAATAAATAAATGGCCTTCCTTGCTTTTGATTTTCATAATTTTACAACTAAAATTCATCAATAAATTGCTCCTTATAGATTTTTTTTTTTGGCAGCAGTTTGGAACCATGAAGTAGAATGAATATATATATATACTTATATATATAATAAATCTTGTATTAATACTTGAATAATATGAGAAGCCCATATTAGAAATTCAGAGCTGCTTACAATGCTATTGATGTCAACATTTTTTATGCCCCTATCTTTTAAGACACACTTAACGCAAATATACCTGGTTACATGTATCTGCAAATATTTTAAGTGTCTTTTATTATGTAGAGAGATTAGGTTCCAATAAATACTTCATAGTAAGAAAGTATTTTACATTTAGAAATATGTATATGTGGTAAAGCCATTTTATTAATGATTAATTCAAATTTAATTATTTAAATTAGACATTGAAATAATACAACATATGAAATTAACTTTTCATTCTGTTATAATTTATGTGGTATGATATGCTCATACTTTATTTTATTACTTTTGAAAATAATTACACATCTTAATCAACACAGTATTTTAGAATCCTCTAAAATTTGTTTGGCTGCATGAACTTTAGGACAAATTTAATTATCATTTTTAAATTCTCAGTTTTATCAGATATAAACAAGAAATATATTTTCTAATATAAATTCTGCTTTCAGCTACACAAATCTTTGACAGCATGATTGAGTAGTTTTCTTGACACATCTCCTACCTTGAAAAAATAACCTTTATAATCTTCTTGCGTTTTGAGATAACAAGATCTTTCTGCAAAACAGACACTGAGGAAATAATCACGGTGGCTCGCTTTGCCTTGTACCCCCCGTTTTATCAGCTCTCTGCTCTTGCTGTCCTTGTTGACCTCCAGAGTCAAAGCTGAAGGGCATCTTAAGGTTTTTTAAGCTTTGATTAGAATATAAGTAAAAGATTAGTACCAAAATTATAGTCTGAATGCACACTTTCATTTTCATATATATTTAGAGTATGCTTATTAATTGAATTTAATAAGTATGAATGTAATTATAGGACATATACTTGACATTTGTGTCCTCAGCATTTTTAATTAGAGAACAAAAAGTCAGCATAAGGAAGGGATGCTATTAAGACATAGAAGTATCTGTGAAGAAGTTAACTTGGTGGTTCATAGAATAGATAAATTTTAAAGCTTAATAAACATTACCAGATATTGTCTTTAAAAACATAATAAGCTTACTACATAGAAAGAATAATCAATTTCTATCTCAAAATATGTTACGCTGTTTATACATTATTTTTTAACTCCAAAACTTGATTATTTTGTAGTCACCCAATAAACAGGAATGAAGGTGAAAAGAGGACCTATAAGTCATTTAATCATTAGGCTAAAATTTAAAAATTTAGATATAAATTATTTAGCTGAACATCAATATTTAATTTGATTCATCAATAAGTGCTTTCAAGTGAATAAGGGAACTGTGAATCTTAAAGACTCTCAAAGTAGAATCAAATGTAATCATGGAATAATGCACATAATATAAATGTGAAAGCACATGTACCAATTTTTATGACAATTATGAATATATTTTCAGTAATAACTCCAAAAAGGATTTGTCTGTCTAATTAGAGTTTCATTAGTCAAATAAGTGCAAAATTTCTGGCTTCAATTTTTTGAATTAAAATAACTGTTGAAAAAAGTTATTATTCAGAAACAATATCTTATATGAAATTGCAAGAATGAGGACAGTAACACAAGCATCTTAATTGTCAATTCCTTTGCTGTCTTCTTTACCTCAGTTCAGATCTATTTCATTCTTCTAATTGCTAAGACAAAACCCAAGTTTATGTTCATCTCCTCTTCCTACCACATTCCTTATCTACATTATAAAGAAGTCCTGTGTGCCATGCCTTCAATATCCAACATTAAATCTCTAACCACTGCTAGAGTCACCATTCTGATTCCAGAATTATTGCAAACGGAACCAGCTTCATATATGAGCAACCTCTGAATAGAAGTGAATGGAAGGAACCTGTTCTTGATTTAATGCTGTGTTCTCGGCTTCTTGACAGTCTTAATACTTTTTTTAAATTGGAGTCCAACTTTGCCATTTTGTACTAGACCCTTAAAATTATGCAGATTGCAGAAGTTGCATAAAATGGTTTCCTTGCTTCTACTCTCATTCCCAGTAGACTGGGCAGAACAGCCAAGGTGATCTGTCAAAACTTAAATGAAATCATATCGTTCCGTTGTTAAAAGTCCTCTGACTATGTCAGAAGTTGAGATTTTGACTAATAAGGTCAAATACGATTGCTCTCATCTCTGTCATTCTCCTGCTGTTCTCTTACTAGTTCTCTCTGACTCAGTCACTAACCTTCTCGCTGTTCCTAGACATATGCTATTCCCATATCAGGGCATTTGAATTTCTGCAGTTGTTGTTTCTAAGTCTAGAAAACACATTCTTAACCTGGTCAATGTTGCCCCTAAGAAAGAAAAAAAGGGTTCTTGAGGGCAAAAAACTGAAACACTAAAATTGGTTTTGGTTCTGCAATTTTCAAGCCTGCGGGTCAAAATCTTATTTTTAGGATTGAATATCATGTAGAAAAGGAATTAAGGATTAAGTCTAAAAAGGCTCCAAAGTGGATAATAATATAAAATATGTTGAGAAACATCAATATAAAATATTATTTCACTGATACCTTACCTCACTTTTTAATTAGAATCCCTTCCTCAATGGAGTCTTCCTTGACCATTCTATCTCAAGTGTTAAAACTTGCTCTCCTCTCCCCCACCATGTTCCAACAATTAAAACCCTTCTTCCTTAACAAGCAGATACACACACACACACACACACACACACACACACACCACAATATAACCTGCTTTATATTTTATTTATAGTGTTTAGTGTTTCTTTGTTTTTGTTTTTGTTTTCCCACTAGACTATAAGCTCCATTAGAGGAGCTTCTGTCTGTTTTGTTTACTATTGTGTTCCAGTGCCTGGAATAGAGCCTTTCAGACAGTAAAAACTTAGGGCATATCTGTGAATGAATGGTTCAAAAAAGTTGAGGAAAATAAACTGCCTACTGTGAAATGAGTTTATTGAAAATGGCTAAAATATAGTTAGTATCAACAATGTGCATCTGTAATCCTTTCAATATCTAAGAAGATATATGAGAAATGTATTATAAACAGGAATAAAATTTGTGTCTAACTGGTAAAGTATTCAAGTAGAAGAACACATTTAGTTTAAGGTCTGGCTTTCAGATAAACAACAGAAAATAAAAATATTTTTGTAAACAAACAGAGGAAACATCTACATTTTGGTAGCACTATCTTTTTTATTGACAACATAAGATAATATCTTATATCTCAAACCAATGCACAATAATAAAATGTTAATGACTCATATCAAATGAAAGTGATTACCAGATTGCCTAAGACTTTCATAATAGACCTACAGAAACACAATTGGTCCAGAGACATGTGTAGTTTTACTCCCACCGTATTTTAAATTTCAGCATATGACACAACAAAAATCTATTGAAAAATTAAATTAATTGGCAATACCAGGCTATCACTCCCACATAGCAGCAATAATGTGAAGCTGAGCGGCTGCTTTAACATTTGAAAGAACTGGATGCTCCCCAGTTTGCTGCAGCATCTGATACTATCTAGAATCTTTTCTGCCTCTGGGCAACTGTTTAAACACTGTCTCTTTCTTTCTCTCCTTGACTCTTTCATCACCAAGTTTGGTTTCCATCTTTTCTTCCTCAGAAGCAGCCCTTTTCCATAATCTTTGTTATTATTATTACTTTCTTTTTTATTGCAAAACAATGAAACTCCTACAGTAGACCAATCCTTATAGCCTGATCTTCTCTATTCTTAGTGCTTGTTTCTAAAGTGAGTCCTAGATGTGACTCAAACAAAAATTTGTCTTGAGCACATTTCCCACACTTTTTTGCAGTTTTTTCTGTTAATTATGCTTCATCAATCAAATCCTATAGTAATAAAAAATTATGCTGAATCTATAGTCACCCCAATAGCAACAATACCTGAAGTACTGACATGGCACTTAGCATATACTTTTTTAATCATCATGACTGTATCTTATCTCCTGACTAGATAATACTCTTTAGGGCGAGGTTATTAAGTTCATGTTTGCTAAAGTTAAGATACAATCAGAAAACAAATAAAAATTTTAAATGAATTTTAATAAACAATATCTTCCCAGCCAAAGGCTTATTTCTGAAATGGACTAACAAAGCAGATACAATTCTGGGAAAAAATCATGAAGAAATGCAAAACAAAATAAAAATGAAACAAAATCTAAGAAGTTAGCCAAGAACAAACAATACTACAATGGAAAATGGGACATGAAAGAGAGAGAAAATAATCATAACAGAATTCTACAAATCTAGACTCTTTGGGAAAATAAATGTATAATATGTGACATTTATTATCAAAGGCTGGCAAATAATTGGAATAATCAGGGTCAAAGTCTCATCACATAGCTGAGTATGAAAGTAAATTTAAACAAATGTTAGATCTTCAGATTTGATTTTGACCCTGATTATTCCAATTATTTGGATAAATTCAATCAAATTATATTAATAAGATAAAACATTTGTTTTATTATATTTAATTTCCATATACAATATACTAATAAAATCATGTAGCCAGTCCCTTATAAAGCCATATACAAAATAAAACATATGAACTGCTGATTTCATTATTTATATTTCACCAGGAATAATAATTGTCTGTTGCATAAAATAGTTCATATTTGTTGGCTCATAAAGCCAGCAAGACTTGTTTTAAATGTATAAGTTTTGGCTCACCTAGAATTATCTAGACTTCTTCACTGATGCATCTGTTGCTTCCAACAGATCTTTTAGGTAAGTCTCAACACCTCCCAGTCTTCTAGGCTTAAAAAATCTGATTAGTTATCTTTCCTCTCACTTGTAAAGCTTTAAGTAAATGCCCTCTTAAGATAAATTATGAAAGCAGAAATATTTAAATTACACAGGGTCACATGTTAATCACAGATAAAAAGTGTTTCAGCAGAGATTAGAAATAATTAAATGAAATACAAAAATTTTACTTCTTAGGGAAATAATCATCCATCTTCACTTACCTGAACTGATAATATATTATTAATACCACTTATTTAAAGATATAAGTAATTATGACAAAATATTAACTACACATAAAATGTAAACAGTATGTCTTTTATTTAGCTAATTGAATCTGGTTCTTTAATGCTACTATAAATAAAAACAGATTTGAATAAAGTATTAGTTATAAACTTAAAATAATAGTTTTGGATTTTCTTGTATTTATGCTTGCTGTGCTCTCATGGGAGAGATTTGAAAAACATAGTTTATCATCATACTAATCTGAAAATATCACTTATCAATTGCTTTAAGGAAAAAAGAGCTCTTATCTGCGATTAAAAAAATAACACTGAACTTTTGAGATGAATATCTATCAGCAGACTTTGATAAAAACAAACAGAATTAAATTTCCTGCTTGAAACTTTCCAGTTGATTGGTTAATGTTTTCTGACCCACATTCTTATGTAAAAAAAATGTCTATGATAAGGCCAATATCTGGCCCTGAGTACGTATTCCATAAGCAGTTGTTTATTATCAAAAGCATTAAAATAATGTGTTTAATGGTGTTCAGTAATCCAAGGGGAACATTGAAATCTAATATCTTTACCAGCTCTATATCAATTACAATTTTGTTGAGGAGCATGTAACAAATATCTGAAAACAGTAGTATAATTGATTAAGAGCTCAGTTTCCCCACATGATTAGAAATTTGGAACGAGGCTTTCCACAATTAAGACAGCCACTGAAGGAAGTCTTCAAGGACTATAGTGCATTCTAGATTTGTGCTCCAGCAATCTAATTAGGAGAATTTTTGTTGTTTGTTTGTTTGTTTGTTTGTTTGTTTTATAATAGTAAATTACTAGTTTACTTCTTGGCATTGGTTTATGATCCAGATAAATGGATAGGAAGCTTTTAACATTTTTGTCAGTAGGCCTATTAAATGTAATCTTATTTGTCGAGTTTGAATCTCAGACTCACTTTGAATATATGGGAGTCTGCGAAGGTGAATATTTTAGCTAGGCTGAACAAATTTGGTGTTCTATCAGTGAACAAGAAAGAATGAATGTTGAGAACTCACCTACTAGTATCAGCAACAACTAGGAGTGGTGGGGAGGGAATGAGATACAAAATAGTATTTGAAGGAAAAATATCTATTCCAACCTGTACCCAAAAAGATGAGGGTTATTCAGGTGGTGAAAAATAAAATAAGTGACATTATAAAAAACCAACACAAATTTTAAAAGTAGTCGTTAAGATATGGATATTAGTCTAGGTATAATTCAAATGAATACACATTTAATAAAAAGGGACACTGGATGATGCTAAAAATGGCAACTATCAACGTATAAATATTTATGTGTCATTAAATGCAACTACTTTCAGAAAGTAGATAATAAATAATAGAGAGTATGAAAGAATTAGGCAAACATTAATAATAATATTAGCACATCTCTAATAAATCTATACAGAAAAAAGTAGAGAAAATTTAGTGTACTTACAAAAACTCAAACTACCCAACCAATAAAGTAAAACTTAAAAAAACAAGTTAAAATATTTGTCCTTCATTTTACAACATTTTTGATGTACAAGAAACATTTATAAAAATTTTCATTTATTGGAAAACAAATATGACATTTCAATACATTCTGAGAATTGACATATGCATATAACAAATATGCAGTATGATATGTACATATACATATATATTAAATAGATATTTTTTCTTGAAAACCTAGTTTTACCAAAGCAGAAAACCTGAGATAGAAAAAATACAAATCACCATAAGAAAAATAAAGAATGTTGTCAGATTTACCACCAAAAATAAACAATACAACTAAATACCAATATGACATATAGCTATACACTCATGCCAAAATCTTAAGTAAATATTAACAAAGTAAATCAGGTAACAAATTTAAAAATAATGAGTATGTCAAAACGGTATATATTACAGTATTACTTGGTTAGTTCAATACCGTGTTTCACTGAAAATAAGACCTAGCCGGAAAATCAGCTCTAATCTCTTTTGGAGCAAAAATTAATATAAGACCCAGTATTATATTTTATTTTATATTATATTAATTATATTATATTATATTATATTATATTATATTATATTATATTATATTATATTATATTATACCGGTCTTATTTTACTTATAGTAAAATAAGACTGGGTCTTATATTAATTTTTGCTCCAAAAGATGCATTAGAGCTGATTGTCTGGCTAGGTCTTATTTTCAGTGAAACACGGTAGTAATAAATGCATCTTATCTTTTATCATATTAACCAATTTTGGTAATTGAGTTTCCTAAAATAAAGAGTCTAAGACAAAAATCTTATGTTTTATGTAAGAGAATACAATCTCAGGGAAGCAAGAATGAGGGTGAATGTGAAATGAAGCAGGAAAGAGAAAAAACATGAATGCTTTACCAAGTCATCTGCTGTTTTGCAATAACACAACTGGTAGCTAAATTTCATGGGATTTCTCCCAAAATGCTGCATAAAACCATACAATTCGGAATGGTCTGTTGGGAAGGAGGAAGAATGAACAAATTACCCAGTAGTTTCAGCCAATTTTCTTTCTTTTACTGGTCAAAGCTTATCCCACTGGATTTAATTTTCCTGCATCTTTGAATGTGTTGCCAGAAGTCTTCAGGGAGCCCCTTAGAATCCAGATATCCATGGATCCATTTCACTCAGTGCTTAGGTCAAGTAGTCTCCTTTTTTCATTTGATGCAGAGCATGGGATCTCCTTAATCTTGGTAGTAGCATTGGTGTCAGATGAATTTTTGATTGCATAATTCCAGGAATGGTTTTAAGTCATTACTAGGGCTACTCTGTCCTTAAAAAAATTCAAGGAGCGGGATTGAAATATGGGCCAAGTTGTTTTTTGGGGCAAATAATCTAGGCCTTGGAACACTCAGAACAGCTGGTAACCTTACTTTCTTATAGTATATAGACATTGTATAAGAACAAAATGCCATTATCTCTTTCCTACAAGAGGAGGTGGAAATCAATTCCTTTAACGTGGCACACTTTAAAATTCTTGGATGTGAAACATACATCAGGGAAGTGGGTCCTGTGAATGAAGGTGAAGAGGATCAATCCTACTCCTGTCTTTCGTTTTCTAGGTCCAGATATTCTAGTTATAAAAGACACCTCATCATACATAAAGTGTACACAAACTTAGCACATCATTTGATCCTAGAAGACAGATTACCAATGCTTACAAATTTTAAGTGTTATTGCCTGAATGTTTGCATCTCCTCCAAAATGAATACATTGAAAACCTAAGGCCCAAGGTGAGGGGATTAGGAGGTGGCACGTTTGGGTGGTGAATAGGTCACAAGGGTGGTGCTCAAATGAATGGGATTAATGCCTTTATAAAAGAGGCCACAAAGCTAGCTCACCCCTCTGCCACACAAGGATACAATGAGCCAGAAAAAGGCCCTCACTTGACAGTGCTGGCACCCTCCCTGGATGCTGATTTCCAACCTCCATAAATGTAAGAAATAAATGCGTGTTGTTTATAAGCACTCAGTCTGTGATTCTTTGTTATAATAGTCCAAATGAAGTAAGATAATAGGGTATGCTATAAAACTAGGAAAGCTCATGATATTAATACCATTGCTATGTCTGTTCTGCCATGGAGGTGGTCTCTTCATCCAAGAATGTTTTTGTGTGTGATGCCATGTGAAAGTTCATGAATTCCGTAAGCACATATGTGGAGAAGCTGATGAGGCACTACAGGCGTAGGAGGCAGAATTCCACTCCTCTCCAAAGAAACCCAAGCCCTAACGCCCAGAACATACAAATATGTTTCCTTACATGGTAAATGGAACTTTGCAGATGTGATTAAGGTTACAGAACTTGAGATGAGGGTACTATCCTAGACTATTGGATTTCTTAAAAGTGGACAATCTTTTCTGACTAGGTCAGAGACAGAAGTAGAAGATGTAGAGATTCAAAATTTGACAATGACTTGGCCTGTTGTTTCCGGCTTTGAAGATGGAGAGAAGAGGTCTAAGAATGAGTTGTCACAGCCAGCAAGGAAAAAAAAAAGATGTTAGTCTGACCGACCAAAGGACAGGGTTCTGCAAACAACCAGAATGAGCAAAGCACCAGAAAGGAATGGAGCCCTGCTGCACCTTGATTTTTACCTGATGCAGACTAAAGACCTGCATCACACTTCCAAGCTACAGAACCGTAAGATGATAAGTTTGTGCTGCTTTAAACAACTAGTTTGCTAATAATTGGCTAATGCAGTAATAGAAAACTAATACATGGAGCAAAGGCAAACCATACACAGAGTACGTATTGATTCTTGGAAGGATAACTTGCTGCCTTTGAAAGAACGGAAGTTGCCAGTTAGAGCAATGATATCCCTGAGAAATGCTGCCATACTGACTGTGCGACATCAGTCTATGTCCCTGGAAGCTGGAGTGTTCAGCAGTGGTAGCAACATGATTAGACTTGGAGAGGGTGATTGTGACCCACTGTTGAGATGTCACCCTGTTTGTGGATCAATAAGACAAAAGCAAAATAAGAAAGATCTATGTCAGATCTTCATGAATTTGTCAATGACTTTCTTTTTACCACATTAGACACTGATTTTCAGATGACCAAAGAATATTTCTTGAATTGTTTTTGTGTTATTTACAATGCAACACATACAGACACTTTTTAAGTTTACTTTCCATTAACATTTTGTTCACCACTTAAGTCTAGACAATTAACTGTAATAACAATTGAAGCCATAATCTGTAGCATTTGCCAATTTTCCCTGTCGTATCCTCCCAGGCTGACTGATTTCAAGCCACCAGGATGGTATCACTGGTCATGAACTTGGGAAATTATAAGATAAGGTCAAAATATATTATTAGGAAGTGATGAGTTTTGCGTGTTAGATATCTTTGTGATTATTATTTAAGTGTAGAATCATAAAATTTTATTTTTAATACTGCTTGTTTTACAGTAGTTGTCTCACATAATTTCTGAAATTTGTATTGTTGTCAATCCACAGAGGCAAGATTATCCCCAGTCAAAATTTGGTCTATATTGCAAGACTAAGGGTGCCACACATGCACCAAGAGGGTATGAAACAGTTTATTATACATATAATGAGGTTTCTGAAAGAGCAGGCTAGGTTCTATGTTCCAAGGCAGGTAGGAAATGGGCTTGAGAGACCAGGGAGAGATTAGCTTAGCTTTTTGTGGTTAGAGGTTGAAGGTAAGGTGAGATTCCCTTGTGCAGCCCAGGGCTTGTATCATTTGACTTTTTTTACCAGTGCAAAACACTGAGTACCCAGATACAAATTTCTTTCTTCTTTTTTTTTAATCTGCTTACCTAGAAGTGGGGCATGAAAAGGGTGGTGGTGGCTGGTGAGGCTTGAAAGCTGTCATCAGTGAAACATCAAAATCAAGTTAGCTTTCATGGGCCATTATGAGCCAGTCAGTTCTAGCTCGCCACTGCTTGCATATGAATTGGAAAAGTTGTGCAGAGGATCCCAAATATGTGCTTTGAAAATGTATAAATATTTTAAAATCTTTACCCCATGGGCTGAATTTCATACTACTCTTTCAACTAAATAAAGTTCAATTAATTACTTACTTTACAGATCACCACAGAAAATATAATAATTATACAAAAGTTTGAAATATTGCAAAATTACCATCATGTGACACAGGGACATGAAGTGAGCAAATGTTGTAAAACTGTGCCAATAGATTTGCTCAACCCAGGGATATCGTAAATCTTCAATTTGTAAATAATGCAGTTTCTTCTAAGTACAATGAAGCAAAGCACAATAAAAAGAGGTCATGGCTTAATAAGGACACATTGTTGTGTAGCATCTACAGTATATATTCTAGTTTATCTCTATTTCTTCATTTTCTTTTTTTTTTGTAACTGAAGTTTTTTGGGGTGACAATTGTTAGTAATGTTACATAGATTTCAGGTGTACAATTCTGTAATACATTATCTATATCTCACATTGTGTGTTCACCCAGAGTCAGTTCCCCTTGCATCACCAAATATTTGACTTTTTTCTAGAACTCCCCTCCTCCCTCCCCCTCTGGTAACCCCTAAACTATTGTCTGTGTCTATGAGTTTTTGTTTCTTCATTTGTCTTGTTCTTTTGTTGTTTTCAGTTTTATATACCACATATAAGTGAAATCATATGGTTCTCTATTTTTTCTGTCTGACTTATTTTGCTTAGCATTGTAATCTTAAGATCTATCCATGTTGTTGCAAATGGTACTATTTCATTTTTTCTCATGGCCAAATAGTATTCCATTGGACCACAACTACTTTATCTAATTATCTATCAAAAAACTTTTGGTTGTTTCCATGTCTTGGCCACCATAAATAAAGCTGCAATGAACATTGGAGCACATATGTCTTTATGGATAAATATTTTCAGATTTTTTTGGCAGATACCCAGGAGATACCCAGGATTGTTGGGCAATATGGCAATTCTATTCTTAATTTTTTGAGGAACCTCCACACTGCCTCCCATAGCAGCTGCACTAATCTGTATTCCCACCAACTGTGAACGAGGGTTCCTTTTTCTCCACAGCCTCTCCAACAATTGTTACTACCGTGTTTTCCGGAAAATAAGACCTAACCAGAAAATAGGCCCTAGCATGATTTTTCAGGATGACATCCCCAGAACATAAGCCCTAATGCATCTTTTGGAGCAAAAATTAATGCAAGACCGGTCTTATTTTCGGGAAACACAGTATTTGTCTTGATGATAGCCATTCTAACAGGGGTGAGGTGATATCTCATTTGCATTTCTCTGATGATTAGTGATGTTGAGCATTTTTTCATATGTCTATTGTAGAAGCTAAAATAAATGAATGGGACTATAGCAAACTAAAAAGCTTCTGCACAGCAAAAGAAATCATCGACAAAATAGAGGCAAACAACTGAATGGGAGAAGATTTTTGCAAGGAACGCCTCCGATAAAGGGCTAATATCCAAAATATATAAGGAACTCATACAACTCAACAACAAAAACAACAAACAATTCAATTAAAAAATGAGCAGAGGACCTGAAGAGACATTTCTCTTTTTCATTTCTTTATCTTGACACAAGAAAGCTTTGTGTGGATCAGGGTGTTAATGGACATTGAAGTTAGTTTATTCTTGCTCCTTAGAAAAATCAGTCTTTTATTCAACACTCATAGCTGGAGGGCAGAGTGAATGCACCACTTTTGCCCAATTTTGGTGTGTAATACTGTTTCATCTACTGAGCTTCAAGGGACTTGAGATAAAATTATATTCAGTCTTCAGGTGAAGCACATGAAAACCACCATCACCCAGTGCTAACAGGACTATTACATCTCTGGCATTACACATCTCAAGATGCAGGCTCAATTGTCAAGAACATTTGATTTTTGTCCAGTGATTTTTTTGAAACTTCAATAATAGCATTATTATTATTATTATTATTATTATTATCATTAATTTATTTTTTTTAGTTTGTAGATATTCTTGCTGAATTAGGAAACAGTAAATCAAGTGGTCATCCTCTCCCTAGGCAGATGATCAAGAATAGGCCCATGGCTATGTTTATCAATTTAATTTTATCAGCTTGTGTGGGTCTTGGAACTTCATCTTAGTGTCAACATTTGTGGGGGAATGCTTTAATAGTTTACATGAAGTTTTTTGTTTGTTTTGTTTTCTTTTGTTTTTTAATGTAAGATGTAAACTCATCTATTTAAGGATTTGTTATCAAATGTTATTATAAAACATAATTTTGAATATCAATTTAGAAACATAATCTAGAAATGAATCTGCCAAAATAACCAAATATTAAATTCTTTGGCTAGCACATTATTTTCCTAGGGTAACACACATTGGTCTCTAAACCAAAATCAGAATATTGAGTAGCAATGAGAACTGTAGAAACTTGGCACATAGTAAATCCATCCAAATCTCTGTACTAAGAGACTTGACCAAACTTTAGTATGGCTTCTACCAATTTGAGGCCGTATCCCTAAGAAAACCCAGCCCCCCTAAAATGCTTGTCTGAGAAAGCACCAGGAAAATTCACTGTTCCCACCAAAACCTGGTGATAAGCAGATAGACCCCTGAACTTCTCTTAAAGCAGTTACTTTAGACAGTTTGCAAGTATAAATCCGTGGACCTTTGAGATGTAAATATATTACCCAGAACCATTTCCTCAATGAATTGATCTTTTTGAAAGGCAAACATTCAGGGAGCTAATTCTTGCTCTCCTGGCCCTGTAGGAGTTCAAGATGAAACTGGTGGATGCTAAGCTCCAACTTGCATAACTATAAGTTTGTGTGTATTCCAGATAAGTGCCAATTAGCAAACCCAGATGGCATGGTCACCAGACCAGGTCCCTCTTTTTTTCCCTGAGTGGCTTTCTTCTAGCACACTCCAAACTTTAAAAACTTTCCTACCTTTTGTTTTGGTGAAGTTGTGTTCAATTTATGCTGGACTCTTTTCCTTCTTGATATGGTTATTATTGAATAAAACCTGTTTGTTTGGTTGGTTTTGAGAGTGAACATAAATTTAATCACAGGAAAAAAAAATAATATTGGTAAAATGACTACATTATAGGTATATGTCTATAAGTAAACACTACAGAAAAGGGTCAAGAAATACACTGACTACATTTTTATTATCTGCTTTCCTTTTTCTAAAAATTATAGTCAAGGCTCTCTGTCCACCTCTTTTCCTTAAATATGTTAATAAGATAGCTGTCCTAGTTTTGGATACGTTAACAATGCTTAACTTTTATTTTGGTTACACAAACCAAAAATATCTTGGACACAACAGCCATACATTTATAGTTTACTTCTCAGGTTGGAAAATTACAGATAGACTGACTCATATTGTTTTGATTTATTTAATGAATTTTCAGACTTGTAGGGTGCCTTAGTAAGTTGTTTTTTTTTTTTTGGTTTGTTTGTTTGTTTGTTTGTTTGTTTGTTTGAATCATCTGCTAGTGATTGGAACACCTGAGTTATATTGGGGATGGAAAAAGGGGCCACATGTTAAACCTGACAAGCTCAGGAGACTGAAAATAACCACATAGGATGGCGTGAACATAACAATTCCTAAAGAAGGTGGGCCATGGCAGGAAGTCAGATCTTTAACCTGTGGCTTTCTTGACAAAAATAAATCTTTACCTTAAGCAAGCCTGCCTATTGCCTTTCTGCATCTAGGATAACATGCCCTTGGAACGTCCAGACCAGAGCAGGAAACTACAGAATCCCTTATTATTATTATTCTCCCCTGATTAGCATCTCCATGTGCTATAAAATGTGAACTATTAACCCCTGTACCCACCTATGTGAAAGAAGTACCTATCTCTCCAATTTACTTCTATCCAATCCCAGAGTCCCCTGTCATACTCTCCCCCCCACCCCACTTTGCTTTCTCCCACCCCCTTAATCTACCACCAGTGGATTTCATGTAACTGTCCTCCTTTGATTCTTTGTATAAAATAAGGTGCAAACTGCCATTTTGGGGATAGTTTTCTCAATCGGTTGAGATTTTGCTTCTGGGCAATTGTCGTCAGTTTGACTCAAATAAGCTCTTATAAGCTTTCTCCTCAGGCTGGATATTTTTCGTTGACCTTACAGATTTAAATGTTACCGGTAGGTACAATTTGCCCTATTTCTTACTTATTCTTAATGCAACCAAAAAAGGCTGAAATTATTGAACTACATATGTTAAACAAGACCACCATTGTAAAAATGGATGAAACGTGGGGTACCGAATGGAAAGACAATAGGATAGCCTTCTGCCTCAAAATCAAATTATAAAATGATCAAAAGTGCACATTCACACGGACACAAACATGTACATACAATTTCCCTGCCTTCCTCTATTTCTTTTATTGTATGTCAAGTTTACTGAAATTGCATTATTTCAGATTCTTTTTCTTAGTTATTATGACTGTTCATATAAATTTTTATATTAAAATCTCACCTAAAGCAACATCTAAATGTAGGAGAAATATTTGTAAAATAGGAAGGTAATCAGAAATTGGAAAAAAAGTATAATGTAACAAAATTTGCAAATGTAAGTTATCATTTTTTCTTAGGTTGGGGTCTGGAAACAGAGAATGTGAAGAAATTGTATTTCTTTCTACAGGCTTAAATATTTACTCCAAAATAATTGGAAAGTTGTTACACCAGGAAATGTTACATATCTTAAAAAGTATTAAGCAAAGAAATGGACACTTGTTCTAGTTATTTTACATCTTAAATTGCAATAAAGATGTTTTCTGGACTATCATGTAAGTTCTAGTTTTAATGTTTACATACAGCATCCATATAAATATAAAAACTGTGTTCTGTCACAAGTAAATAGCAAGCATCATCACCATCATTTTTAGCAAAGGACTTTAGAATTACACATTAAGTATGTTGCACCTAGTACTAGGAAAATGAAAAAAAAATATGTGGAGAGAAAATTATTACTATAATTTTTTACACATTAATCTATTTTAAATTATTTATTGGATGATTTTATAGAAACGTGCTCTGGCATTATCTAACTCTTCCAGTTGTTAGGGTGATTGAAAGTTCCAATTTGTGGAGTTTTATAAGGCCGTTAAGAACTACATAAGAAAAGCAAATATTATACTATGGTAATAATTCAAATAAGCCACAGCTCCATTTAGGATATTGTTCCTATTAATAATTTAATTGTTTTATTAGCATAAAATTAAGAATATTCACAAATGGTAATTTTACTTCTCTAACTTATAATTAATGGCAAATAATAGAGAAACTTGTAATCTTTTATACCTTCTCTCTTTGGACTTTATTAGCATATTTGATATTTTTATCATTTCCATGGTGCTGTACAAAAATATATCAGTGAATTTGCATCAATTGGTTACAGATAAGAAATCTGTATACTAATAACAATGATTTAGATAATACTTTTTAAAGGAAAATAGTGTATTATTTATAGTTTTTTTAAATCTATTACATCTGTGCTAAAATAATAATTCCTTTGCTTTTTTATTACTTGTAGCAAAACCTCAACAGAAAGCCTGAGTACATAACGCTGTGTGTATTTACCAGATTCTTCTTCAAAGTCACTTCTTGGACCCACCATGTTTTCTCACTCACCTTAGGTTACCATTCCACAGAGGCAGACTGCTGGGAGAAAGACGTGGGTAGTGCATAGTAGTCACGACTGGAGTCTCTTTACTTTGTGGTGTGAACAGAAATTGCCCAAGCGGAGTCATATGTCAGGGGAACTAAAATGGAGGCAGGGGACCATGAAGTTTGCCTTACACATATTCCATCCAGCATGTTTCTCCATGAGCTTTCAAACTTCTCAACCATGCCTGGACCTTATGTCTCTCTCACCACCAGACTCAGACCATCTGTGTTCTTTACGTAGAAATGAGCCAATCTGTTTTACCAACCAGGATCCTTCATTTGCATGTTGGACTCAACCAATCTTTATTAACCTAGCCAGAATCCTTCATTTACATAGACAGGATAGCAGCTTAAGCCTTTATAAGCCCTGCCTTTCTTTGTTCCCTCTGCAGCACACTTTAGGCCATTACCTAAATCTGTGTCTCCCAATTGCAACCTCTGACCTCAAATAAGTGCTTTTATTTCTCCTTTAGCTTAAACCTTTTTCTGGGTTAGCAGGTGACAGTAAGTCTATGGAAGAATTATTAATCTAAGGGCTAAAGTTACAAATAAGAACTGTGCATATTAATTATCTCTATAGAGGTAGGTTTCTGTTCTAGCTTAGTCTGTGGAATAACAATGTAAGAATTAATGAAATATTGTGTTAGCTCAAGCCATAAAAGTTATTTTACATAGCTCACATAGGTTGGTCTGTTTCAATTGATTTCAATACAGAGAAAGAAAAAAAATAGCTGAGTTTGTTTCACCCTCATCTACGTGATTCATAGGAATTTAACCTTCAAAATGATTGATAGCGACCTAGTTTGAAAGAACAGTAGAAGGGTGGAGATGCTTTTTATGTGAAATTAGCTAGGTCAAAGCTCTCCAGTATAGCTGCAATACAGGAAGCTAGGTCATCCTCAAGAGAATGAAAGGAAAAGTCCCTGTACTGGGACTTTAAGATTAAAAGAAGCTGCCATCTGCAGTCAGGCAGGGGAGTGGAATGACTCAGTTTAATTCTGAGAAAGTAGAGAACATATTAAACAACTAGAGGTATGTTGTTCTACTGGAGAACATACTTTTATCTGTCACTGAATGAAGCCAAATGCTCTCTGGATGGCCCTGTGTTACCATTTTTAGGGCAAAGTCCTTTGACATCCTTTTGGCCTTTCTGTTTCAGACTGCACGGGATAGACATGTGAGGCTCAGGACTGAATTTAACAAATTTATATTACTGTCTAAGATGATTTTTTTCTTAGAGAACACAATTACTTGTTTAAAAAAGAAAGGGTGGTATAACAAGAAAATATGCTTTGTTTTTTCCTTCTAATTTTCTTCCCTTTACTTTAGAAAATGGTAGAGCATTTTTGCTGTCTTAATCAAAGCAGGAAATCATTGACAATTTTGCAAAGAGGACAGCAGGTGTTTTTTTTTTGGTTTTTTTTTGTTTGTTTGTTTGTTTTTTGGGGGGATGAGGGTAGGGAATAAGGGTAAAGAAATAGAGGAAGTGGCTAGATTAGCCTGGAACAGGAATGAGGTGGAGTCATCTCTGCTCCCTGACTCGCTGGCTTTATATCCAGGAATCAAGGGGAAACAGTGTTATCCAGAAAACAGATGCTGTCAGGTAAGCCTAAAACCTGCTACTTTCCTGGGGCCAGTTCAACATACAACAAAACCTCCAGGTGCAGCTCATCTTATCTCAGGGAATGTCCCCCTCCATCACTGAAGGACCTGGCTGAGAGCAGATTTTCTCTCTGTGCTTTATAAATAGAGATCATTGTGTGTTTGTTCCAACATTCGCATTGCCCTCTGATAGCAAATATTGTCTGTAACCTTTGAAGCCTTTGATATTCCTCTCAGAGCTATAAATTTGTTTTCTCTGAACTATAAATTTCTTTTCAGATATTGCAAAACAACAATATGTCAAAACAAAATATCTCTTTAAAACAAAAGAGGGCAGTAATGAACAAAATAAAACAAAACTAAAACACCCCACAAAATCTACCAGTCTTCTGAAGACAATTCTGTGGGCTACATGAAAGTGACAACAACCAAAAGTCATTTTCCTACTTTATTTCATCCTCAGTCCAAAGGGAATGGATGGTTGGGCCAACACAGGGGCAGGAGGTGATAGTATGATCCTGCCACCCTCCCTCCTGTCTTGTGCCTCCTACAGATTTCATCACACTTTCTTCCATTTTTCTCACTTCTTTTTTTAAATAACCTTGAAATAAATTTCAACATTTGTAAGTATTTAAAATTCATCTTGATTTTTCCTTTCTGTTAAGCTGAGGATATATATATATATACATATATATATATTTTTTTTAAATAGGAATCAATAATACCAACTATAGCAGTACTTTCAATAAAGATCACAACACAACTATATAAAAATGATAAAAATATCCACTAGTTATGAGTGCATATGTCACTGATACTGTAAAATTAACCACGCATGTATGTTAATGAACACTCATGTTATAAAATAGGTACCCTGTTATGTTTACCTTGAATACATCATCAAAATAAAGATTAGTAACTTATATATTTGCACTTTATAAAAAAAAAAAAACAGAATAGTTCCTTGTATTTTAGTTTACAAGCTTAAAATTTGGTAAGTTACACAGTGAGCTACAGATGAATAACTGTGATAATAGATATTTCTGAAATATCACGGTCTTTCTGTGATAATATTTATTACCACAGTTATTAATATTTATTAATAATTTGTTTATTTTTAAATCTCTTAGGTGTCCTTTATAGAGAGTATGTTTTCAATGGTCAATAAGCTTTTAATGTAAACAAGGAGATTAAAAGAATTTTCTGAGTTGGAGTTGTTAAAAGAAATTTCTGAGTTTTTGGATGACAGAGAAGTATCTGTAATATAATTTGTGTATAAAGGTAAGGGTGGTGATGACACTGCAAATGAGGGGAAAGTAGAGAACAGCACGGGGATGAGAGTCCAGAGGGATGACTTGGAGGCCTGAATTTTTAGGGCTAACTCAGAGAGTTGTTAAGCTTGATAAAACGTGCCCTAGCAGTTCAATTTAGTGTAGGCCTATTCTTATTGAATTTAATGCTGTCTTCCTCATGTACGGCAGTAATTAGAGAGTTGCCACCGAAGTTTGGTAATACAGAAGACTGCCTGTCTAAGTGTATGACTGAACATTATGTAGATAGTACAAAACCAATTGTTAATGGGTTTCCTAAAGTGTCTTTTTCCATAATAAGTGTTAATTTTCAAATGAAAACAAACATACAGACCCCAAAATTTATAATTAAGACTAAAAAGAAATAAAATATTATCCTAGAAGCATGTTTTGACAGTTTTATAGTCAGATTTTATAAATCCTAAATCTGATTACCATGATTGCAGTTTTCAGATAATAGCAGTAACTCAGAAAGCTGCTGAATCAGAAGTCAACTGTTATAAATCAAGAACAGTTATATTTATGTATTTATATTAAAATGCCATGATTCATTTTATCCATAGGTAGGGTTCATATGGGACATTCCATGTCACGGTTTTCCAGGTGATAGCAATACAGCAGCCCTTGTAGTTGAAGGAGATGGGGGCTGGGCTGTCATCTCTCATCTTAGTGTGTCTCAGGTACAAGTTGCTGATCTAAGAAGTTATAACATTGTGCTGGAAAAATCCCTCCTCCAATGAAAGCAATGAGAGGTACCAACTCCCAGCTCATTTGCCTCTGTTTGGGTGATCTCTGAAAGCCCACCCCAGCTTCAGAGCTTCTATGGGATCTCCTATGTCCTTTTCCAATTTCTCTGCAGATGAAATATTATCTCTGCCCAGTCCTACATTCTCCCTTCTTTACAGGCATTCTACCAATGCCCAATAAACGGCTACATGCAAATCTTCAGCTCAGACTCTGTTTCCAGAGTGCAGTACTCAACGTAAGCATACAATTTAAAACAATTTGAATGTCTCTTTAGATAACACAGAGGATCAGTTCGTCAGGTTAGACTCTGGAGAACTGCAGATCTTACCCACTTTCAAGTTTATAATTATTTGAAGAACACACATAATCAAAATGCACAGGCGAAGAAGGCAGATATCCAGAGTCTCTTGTAAGACTTTGTAAGTCCCTTTATCCGATATTGGACATACTCAAGGTTTGAAAAGCCAATGAGATTTCTGAATGAAGTGTGACACAAACATAGCCACTAACACAAACATAGCCATTTAGGTCATAAAACATCTATATTTTATACTCAGATAGTTGCACAGCTTATGTGACATTGTCAAGGGAGCCATGTCCTATACATCTGTAGACCCCAGGTGTGTTAACAGTAAGCAAACCTAGATAACTAGGCACACTCTGTTCAAAGTATTTCATAGATAAGAACTCTCTTGCCAGAAAAATAGAATTCAGGTTTTTTGCCTGGAGATTTGCCATCATTATGTTTTCAAGATTAGACTGGGACACCTGTCTTCTTTCTTTCCAGTGGAAAGGGACAGAAGAGGTCACAAACCTGATGCTTAACTCCTTACTCTCCGTCTAGTACCAGAATGGTTATAGTCACAAAATAGACTATCAAAAAGTGAAGAGAATGAATGAAATACAACTGTATCAACAACCTAGAGGAAACTCATAAACATGATATTAGATAAAAGAAACATGACACAAAATAATATATACTGATTTCATTTATCTATATACTAAGGGTGCCAAAAAATGTATACACATGACATGTATTCAACTTTTGTTATCGGTATATATTAGTATTACAATTTTAATACAGTATTTTTTCCTTTCTTAAAATGTGTATACATTGTTGGCACCCTCTGTATTTTAAACACAGATAAAACTTAACTATATAGTAATAGTTAATATGGTGCTAACCTTTGGAAAGGTGAAATATAATGATTAGTGCTGTTTCACCAATCATTACATTGGGCGTGGCTGTTATATGAGTTTTCACTTCGTACAAATTCATTAAGATACACGTTTATGCTTTGTGCAATTTTCATTTTTTTAACAGAAGTGTTTAAAAACATAAAGAAATACTGATTTGAATGTTAACCTTTAATAAAACTATTTTTATTATATATAACCACAAAAATAACATCAAACTTCGATAATTATAGAAGGGAGTTCTACACAAGATTCAGGAAATAGCTAATCCCCATATCAAAACAAATCTCCTCCAAAAAGCTAAGAAAGACATAATGCACACAGGAATATAATACAAATACGATTTAACTTATATATCAACATTAAATACAGATAAGAAAATGTTATTTCCTATCAACATTATTTTTAAACATTGATGTAAAAATCTATTTTAAAATTGAGATGAAAATTCAAATAGTTCCACTTTTTCTCTCTGTATATATACAGATGCATTAAACACACACACCTATATATGCATATGTGTATATATGTATGCCTAATATCTGCAAATGACTATTATATATACATATATACTATTATATGTACATACACATATATATATATATGACTAATGCTTTATGGCTAAGAATACATATTTGTGAGTATGTGACTAAATATATGAATTAAGACAGATTAAGTAGAACAAAAACAGACTTAATTATGTATTAAAACATGATATGTAATGGTCATAAATGTTGCTTAATGTTTTTGTCCAGTGTTTACATATACTGTAAAACAACTACATCTTTATTAATTTCTAGAAAAAGTGGACTGTCACAATTGTGAAATGTAATGTTTAAAATCTCTAGAAAATATAGGTGGTTCTCTAATTTTGAAGTCCGCAAATATTTTCTGACAAAGGACTAGATAGTAGATGTTTTAGGGTTAAAGACCAAGAGCCAAAAGTGAAGATTTAATGTATGTATACCCTTATGTCAGAGAGAAAAGAATTCCCACAAACTACTGAATTCATTTTTTTTTTGAAATAGACATCTACTAATGAGAATAACGGAATATATTTACTTTCTCTCTTTTTTTCCATTGGGATACAAAGTGTATGTTCCACCTCATCAAAATCTTTTTTTTTTGTAAATATTCATCAGTTAATGTTCATCTGTGATGAGATTCCACTTATTTCCTCCATGAAAATCTTTTATCATAGAGATAGGTAATGTCAAGTACTGCTCTCAATCCGCAAGTATACGTTTTTAATTGAGCCACTGTTCCTTTAAGGAATAATAAGAAGAGTTGAATAAAGAAGATGAATGAAGAAGAATATCAGAATTCATTCTCCATCTGTACCAAAGAATATATTTTAAAAATGTCTTTATAGTTTGTTATATCTCCCCAGAAGAGAGGAGCGAGCACAGAGCATCATACTTATTCTGAATCTTCAGAATAATTTTGATCATCTAGAGGTATGTGTCTGTAATTCTGAAAGTGTGGTCCTGAATATGTTATCTTGATGAAAAGCCAATGTTAAATATGTGTAATGTGTGAGACATTTGTCTTTATGACACTTTCTATATCACTTTCTATTTAGGATAAAGCTAGTGTTCAAGTGATAAAATATTATTTGAAGACATTGACAGTATAATTGTGAGAACTGCACCACAGTGAAACTTTTTTAAGCATTCTCTAACTAGCATAACGAGCAGCTAGCCAACATATAGATTTGTGTTTTCAAATGTCAATTATTCAGGTCATACATTGCTTTAAGCAACATTTCAAGAAATCTGCAAACCAAGAATTTCATATGGACAACCAGGGATTAGAGAAGAATAATTTAATTTATTGTAGAAAATCAGCCATACATTTTTTAGTAATTTGCATTTTAAAGCTAAATAAGTCCAGCTATTAAAACCATGTTGGCCAAATAAAAATATGTTCTGTGTCTAATTTCTAATCTTTGTTCATAAACGATTGGTGAAGACCTTACCTTACCCATGAATACGTTTTGGTTATCATGGTTTTGTGTCTCATAAATGAAATTGCATTTATAATGTTAAATTGCTCCCCTGGTCTCATGGTAGGTCATTTATGTCTATAAACGATTATCCTTAATGTCTAAATTCAGTTTTAAATGTTTTCTGCCTCATATTCTTGAAGCCATTAACTGTATCTCCAGTACTGCATGTCTTTTTATATTTCCTAAAGACACCCCTGAACAGTGCTGGGAACTACATATGATATATGTCTCCATAAGTAACTCCTCGCTTACATTATGGCAATGGTTCTCTTCTTTTTATAGTACTAATAAAATAATCAAGTTTACCCATTTTCTAAATGTTTTCTTCTGCTCCTTTCTAAAAACTAAGCTATTTATTCCATAGCAAGAAATCAATAGACCTTATTTTTTTCTCTCTGTGTCTCCTAATACATTGCTTTCCATGAAACATATCTTCATAGTATCAGTTCCTATTGTCACTGGCATTGCATTTGCAAATTATTGACTTGCAAAAAAAAAAAAAAGCAATCAAATTGGGTATTGATGTTGTAAAAAATGTATTCAATTCTACAAATGAAGGAGTCTGGGTTCCTGATTTATGTGCAATCACCCCAATGAGTCACATAGGTTTCGGTCTCTATGGCGTTTTTGGTTTTATCTGTTACACTGATTGTATTCAACTTAGACTAAAACAAGACTGCAGTCTATTTGCAAAGTGTTGTAGCATGCAAGGCAACTCAGAAAATGACACGCTCTCTTCCTTTCTGAGCAGGGTAACTTATGCAGGGTTCTTGGGAACTCTGGAATACGTAAGATGAGAGATGGTTTTGGATGTCCACAGAAGAATAAATGTATAGTACAGCCTATGTAGCTGGGACAAAGAAGATAATTCAGAGATAAGATCAGAGTCAGATATAGTCTTTGGGGAAAAATGTCACTTAGGTTCTGGTTATGGGAGAGTGGGCTTGAAACATCTTCCAGGTCCTTGACAATGGTTTAGTGGCTCATTTTCATTAGTTACTATCCCACTTATCAAATAAACTTGAAACTGAAAATGTGCTAATGTGACTAGCATAAATTTCATTACTAACCTTCACTTGATCTTAGCCAAAAGGCCGAGAAGCGATTTATTACTAATCTTACATTTCATGAGACCTAGCAATGTGGTCTCAGAAACAGTAATATTATGTTTAATTTTTGCATGTTATGTTTATAAAAGTAATCATGCCATTTTCTCATCAAGGTACTTTTTTAGAATACGTAATGGGAAACACCATGATTCATTTCACATTTAATACATAGTCTCAATTTAGTTACATTGTAGATAATTAATTATTTCACCAAAAGTTAAAAATAATTTGCATAAAATATGTGCAGTATTATATAGTTCTTCATTATCTTTCCTTTGGAACTATAGTTATTTTATAAAAGTAGCTAAATACAAATTAGAGAATATGAAACAAGTATTTGTTACTCATTCAATTATTTGATTCAGTCAAGGTTAACAAGTGGTGTTTGGCCTCTTTCATTTTACGTTTCTGTTAAAATGAGGTCATACTGGTTTAGGGTGTGTTTTAAATGCAATGACTGACATCCTTATAAGAAGTCCATAAGAAGACACAGAGGGGAAAACTGCAAGTGAATATAAAGGCAGAGACTGGAGTGATATGTCTGCAACACAAAGGACATGAAAAAGTGTGGCAATCACCAGAAGTTAGAAAGGAAAAGCATGGAACAGATTCTTTCCTAGAGGCATCAGAGGGAGCACGACCCCACCAACACTTTGATATTGATCTGGCAGCCTCCCAAATTGTGACAGAACACACTTCTGTTGTTTTAGCCCACCCAGCTTGTGGTATTTCGTTACCTTTGCCCTATGTAGCTAATATATGGGCATTGCAATAGTCATCACTGGAAATTCAATAAGAGGCAAGGTCTGCATTCTAAATTATATTAAAAAGGAGAGACATGTAAGCAGATAATCATAAGGCATTGTGGTATGTGTTATAATAGGGTGTTTTGAAGTACTAAACGACACATCTAATTTTGAGTATCATTAAGTCAAATAAGGCTTCCAGAAGCAAAATATGTCTGAACAGAGATCTGAGAGATAAACAAATGTTAGAAAGAATGGGGATGGAGAGTAATTCCTGCACAGACAGAGTGATGGCTGTGGCAGAAATAATCTTAGGGGACCTAGAGTGACAGTAACATAATAAAGGAAATAAACTCTTTACAAGGGAGAAGGTATGGAGAAAAATAAAGCAGGAGAAATAAGCAAATTTGATTAGTCATTTAAATATTTATATACTTATTGAAGGCAAGAAGAGTGCTTACTTCTAAAACATTGAGAAACAGACTGACGAATGCTATTGCCTTTATTGGTAGTAAAATGAAATGGATAAAACTGACTTGTGTATGAACCTAAAGTGTATTCTTACCCTTTGCCCAATTAGTTGGATTTGCTCTCCCAATCTAAGGCAGAAGAGTTTACTATTTTTAAACAACCACTCGCTAAGACAGACCCTGCACCCATAAGTTAGCTTTTGAAGCTATTTATGTTTTTCTTCTTCTTCCGAGTCATACAGTTTGAATATAATTTTCAGCTTCCTTTGCAGTTAGGCATGGCCATATGACTGGGTTTTGACAAGAGAATGTGAAGAGAAGTGACATGGAGGGCCGATAGGCCAAGCCCATTATCTTTCAGTGTGCATCCCCATCCCTGATCCCCTTCCTGGTGATCGCAGGTGTGATGTATTGAAGATAAGAGAGCCATAAAATTAGGAGTCTGGTTCCTTGATTTATGGAAAGTCACCTGAGTGAGGCCCAAAGGTTTAAGTCTGTATGAGATTTTTTGGATCTCTCTGTTACAGCAAATAGAATGACTCTAAATGATAATATAGTCAGAATCAGAGAGACAAACAATAGCAACCCTAGAGAAAGCATTTGTAAGAGAGAAAAAAAGAGGGATGAAGAAGACTGGGTGACTTGTAGCCTATGACTGTTTTCCATAGAGATTTGGAAAGAGAAAGAGAAAAAAGTCTTTCTAAAACTCAAGAGTTTGGAATAGAGAACACGTGAAAGGGGGCATCTATAGTTTCCTTCCAAATTCATTTCTCCTGATAATTGAAGACTGTCTCTCCCTCTCCAGAAATGTAACATGTAGAATAATGAATGTTATGCCCCTTGTCTCATATACATGAGATAGCGTTGTACACTATTAATATTTATTTAAAAAGTGACTTACTTTGGAAATGGATTGAAATTTTACAGTAACAAGTCAGAAAACATTTAAAAGATGATAGTAGTAATCTAAGTTATATCTTTGGTTTTATAACACAAATGGAGAGAACATGAGCTAATTCAAAATAAAATTTAAAAGGCTGAATTCAAAAATATCGGTAATCATTCGTAAATGCACGACTGAAAGGGTCATACATTAATATTCTAAACGTATGATAAAAGATATGTGGGGGTGGATTCTGAACACATGAATGGTATCATCTGTCTGTAGGATGTTGTATTTTAGATGACTATGGAACTTCAAAGAGAAAATCCCTTGCAGGTTGTGTGTGTGTGTGTGTGTGTGTGTGTGTGTGTGTCTGTCTATCAGTAGTGGAAATACTGTTCAGAGAGAGAGTAAATAGAGTGAGGAATGAAAAAAACTTAACATAAAATCCAAGGTAAATGTGGGATGAAGAAGAAGAACCACTTAAGGAGAATAGAAGACTGCCGTGCTCTTGTGTATCTGATCTGACTGCAATGATCACCTAATGCTTTCCCCGCATCATTTCGACATGACTTTTACATGTATTTCAGAAATCTGCTTAAAGGTTATTTCACAAAGTGTGTTTTCCACCGAAACCACCTCTGCCTACTCCAGGCTATGTTATTTATCATACATATAATTGAAGAAGGAAGTAATTTGGGGATAAGAAACGAAGACAAACGTTAGTTTTCTTCATTTGAATTTTAGCTTAGTAGAAAATATTTCACTTAAAGAAACTGAAACATTATAGTGCTGTATTTGATTTGTTGCAAATATATCTTAACTTTCTTATTAGATTAGTAAACACTATTTATCCTTCTCCATATAGAGGTCAGTGGTATTCAGTATAATCTATCAGGTAATGTGGCCAATGCCAGAAACAAGATAGCACACCTGATAATACTACAGTCATTCCAAATGGAAAACAGTGTACTGATCATGACAACGTGGCCTTGAAGTCTAACAGTCTAAGAATAATTCATTTTTGAGCACAGAAATTTGATCTGTGATACAGAAACATATTGAATTAGGAAATGAAGATTTATGTAAACATCGCAATCTGTAAAGGTGCATAAATGTCTTAATGTTGGAACCAATATGAACCTTTCTTCCCGTTTTATGGAAATTTGATTTGTATTAATTGAAGAGAAAGGGAAGACCCCCAGTTCTTTTGTGAGAGTTTGCTCTTGTGTGTCACCTTTTTACCAGCATCCTTTATAATTCCACTTAGCTACAGAGGTAGTACCAACTACTAAAGTGATGGGGATGAGTGTGGTTTTGTATTATATGCCACAACCAGTGTGGCTTAGAATAACCTGCCTTCTAGAAATGTTTGCAAGAATAAGGATATATGTAGGAGCAAAGTTAATAGAATAAGCTTTTCTGTGTTGCTTTATTTTGTCTTTCAGCTTTAGTGAATATGCTGCATTGTATTTTTATGCTTTCAACCTTTTTATATTACCCTGCATGTCATCACATGAGAGATCATAAATAAAGCAATGCTTCTGAAATATTATAAATGTGATAAAGTGAACTGAAATGGGCATTTCAAATTACACTGTCTAGAGATAAGTGAAAGTCCCTTTCCAAATAGCTCTAATGGTAATTGGATCACTAACCCTGGGGAAAATTCATGTTCTAAATCTCCCTCTGATATTATTTTCTGTTCTTCATATAGTTTGAGTTTAAATCACAACTCACACATCTGTGTTTTTAAGAGTCTGTTGAGAGGTCGTTAAGCCTTCCTATACTATGTAGCAGTAGTCCGCAGAGCTTTGTTTTGTGTGTGTGTGTGTGTGTGTGTGTGTGAGTGTGTGTGTGTGTGTGTGTGTGTGTGTGTGTGTGTGTGTGTGTACATGTTATTTAGAGTTTGTATGAGTGCTGAACAACCTAAGAAAACTTGATTTTGAAGTAAACATATTTTTGGGTGGCCAACTAGTTGTGGAGCAATTCCTTGACCTTTCCTCTAATTCACTGAAGCAAATCAAAGTGTTATTTCAAGTAGTGCCGCCTTAAGTCATTCGCAGAGCAAAGTTACAGCATGAAAGTAGTTCACCCCTGAATGTCTTAAGCCAGTGATTCTATTCTTGACTCCAAAGAACAAATAAAAAAAAAAAATGAAAGAAGTGCTGTGGATGGCAGTATTCTTTAATAATGTCCAAAGTCCTTGCTGAGATAGCTTGTTCCATTTCATGTGTAGGAAGTGACAACTTTGCAAGGTGTGTGATTGAGACAACAACAAAATAACTCCAGAAGGTACTGTGTTTCCCCAAAAATAAGACGTAGCCGGACAATCAGCTCTAATGTGTCTTTTGGAGAAAAAAATTAATATAAGACCCGGTATTTTATATATTATATTATATTATATTATATTATATTATATTATATTATATTATATTATATTATATTATATTATATTATATTATATTAAAGACCGTGTCTCATAGTAAAATAAGACCAAGTCTTGTATTATTTTTTGCTCCAAAAGATGCATTACAGCTGATTGTCCGGCTAGGTCTTATTTTCACGGAAACACAGTGCCATAATCTAAGATTTTGAAAACTTAATGTTATTTCTGGTTATGAATAAATGAGAATTGCTTAAGTACAGAGACTATTAGATATAAAGAATAATGATATATAAAATAAATAAGATATATAATTTTCCTCTCTGACCTATAGTTTTATCTATAACCCCACCTAGGAAATATAGATATGACTTACTTTTCTATAGATTTTTATTCAAATAGGGACCAAAGTTATTGGTTTTAATGATCATATTGATAAGCTAAACTGTATCCAAGCAAACTGAAAATGAGTTAAGTTCCCAGGATCTCGGGTAGTTTTTACATAAAGTGTGTAGATAGCACCTACATTACTCACTTTAGTGAAGCCTCAATACTATTCATGTAAATACATTTTTAAGTTCTATTAAAGTCCAATAGCGAGATAAACACTGTTTTTCTTTGTCAGTAACTTAAATCCATTGTTGATTTTAATCCAGAGAGGAAATACTGTATTTATCAATTTATATTGTATGATTATTTGAAGTATTTAATCCATTACTAATTTCCAATATTTTCTTAAGCACATTTTACATTTCTAAGAATTACTATAAAATATAAAGTTGGAAATTTATACAAACTATGCCCTGCTAAAATTGTTCAACTATAAAACTAAAACCGCTTCCTATCAAATTCCTGAAAACTGAGAATTATTAATTAGAATCCCATCAAAATTGTCATGAATTAGAGAATCAGTTCTATTTTAAGAGAGCTAGTTCATTCCATGTGATGCATATTTTTCTTTATATAAAACACAAATGTCTTAAAAATACATTTATGATACAGATTTCCAGAGACTAAGCCTGTGGTTGATCACACTACTAGTAATGATTGCTTGTTTCTCTCTGGGTCCATATCCAAAGAACATATGACTTTTCAGTTCCTTCCACTAGAGAGGTATATGTGTGTGGGGGGTGGGGTGGGGGGGAAATACGGGGATAATATTTTCCCGCCCTTTGGATTTGGGTTTTGCCATGTGCTTTGGCCAATAGGTGAAAGTGATAACCTGCTACCTCTGTGGTTCAATTTTCTGTATGTTGTCTCAGACCTCTGCCATCACCATGAAAAGAATGTCTCCAAACTAGCTGACTGATCCAATAGAATAGACTTGGTGACAAGTGAAGCAGAGCCAACTAATTTCAGTTGAATTACTGAGGCGAACCTAGGTCAGCCAAACCCCTACCAACACATAGATGATAAGCAAGTCTGGTCTAAAGTCCAGCTTGAAGCAGGTCTGACTGAATCTAGACCAAATCAAAATATAAGCCAAAGAAATATGAATTGTTCTGTGACAATTAATATTTTAGCACTACTTGATACCATAGATTATTGTGCAAATAGCTAAATGATGAGCATATTCTAAATTTCAGAAATTTAAGAATGATAGACATGGGATGAAGCAATATTAAAATAATAGTTCATATAAATAATTAAGAATAATTAATGTTTTATTTCCCTTTTTTATAGATCACAAATACTATTAGATATTATAGAAAGATCTTCTACCCACAAAAGAGCGTAAGCATCTTCACCATAAATTTCACATCCACAGCTCCCATGAACACCCACTTAATGATTCCTTTGGAAATACTGAAAAAAACTTCATTTATAACAAATTATGAAGCATCAGTATATATCGGTGTGTACTTCAGCAATGTCATTTATCTTTGTTTTATTTTTTTTTTCAAGGGCACTCATCTAAATTTAACTTTGTTAAGCATAAAAATAAGCTCTAAAAATAAAGTAAACCTTACAGACTGCCCTCTACAGATGGTATTTGCCAGTTTACCATCTTAAAAAAAAAAAAGATGCAAGAATACAGCATTACACACTTGGTGAAAAAAACTCCATGGCAAATTTGGGCATTTAACCTACCACTGAAGAAAATCACATTTGATTAACTGACAATAATTGTGGTGAAATGCATGATAAAAATAATATACAGAATAAAATTGAATGATTACATCATTAATGATGACTTAGACAATACACATCACTCATCTAACATGCACTATAGGAATCCTAGAGAAAAAGAAACTTTAAAAGGCAAAGTATTTTCAATTAAATCTGGATAATACTCGATCACTAGTCTCCTCTCTCCATTTACTAGAAGCAAGACTATTCAAAACATTATTATGCTAGATATGTACATGCATTAGATACATTATTTCAATTGCCTACATTCTACAGATAGATAAATACCTGAGAATTAGGAGGAAATTACATACTATAAAATTCTATTTAAATCATTTCAATGGGAATGCTCAAAATAAAAGTTTCAGGTAATCTATCTACAACTCACCAATAATTTATTTACATTTCTAAGGGTTCAATATTGTGCTGTTTATAAACAGAAACTGAATTTCAGCAAAATTTATTTAAGTTTTACTTAAACCATACACATTTATATACAGAACATTTTCAAAGCTGTCTCATCTCACATAGTCTCAGTATTACAAGTTCTTCTAGATTTCATAACCTTTATGAAATTTTCTAAAATTACCCCAATGAAAGATTAATTATATTATTATAAGATACATTATCATATGCCTCTATTTTTTCCATTATAAGCATATTGAGAATGTGCCTTTCACATTTTTTAATCTGCAATGACTGCTAGATGTACAGCTATTCCCAATTTATATTTATAAAACACAATAATGATGAAATTATAACAGCAAGAACTCAATGAGGTTAAACTTTGGGTTTAAAATGCCAAGTCTAAAAGCAAGTAATATTTCAAAGTAAGCAAAGTTTGTTGAAAGAGTTTTGGTTTTCCTTTTAGCTGCTTATAATTTATCTAATTTGTTCTTTATATTGTCTTCCAGAAAATCAAGGCTATATGCTTCAACCTTGCTCACCTATCCTCCATAGTATTTGTGGCTTCTAGAAGGTATCAAATAACTCTTCTTCAAATATGGCCACACAATGAACTGAACATTCTGGTAATCATATCATTGTGTGGTTCCTTTTCCATTAAATCTGAACTTCCATTAAATCACATAAAAAGCAACATGGAGGAAATTGAAATTCATTTCAATTTCTGTTGTATAGTAATGGAAAGTTGATAACGCTGTCACCTATAATAATAGAATATAAAAATAAATCAGTAGATTTGGCTGAGGATTTACCAAACGGAATGTTGAAAGTGCCAACTGCATATAACATATGTTGTAGAATATGTATGTAATGTGTATTGCATAATGCATAATGTAATATAAAGTATAAAATATGTCATATTATATATAATATATTCATATATATATGCATATATATACATTTATAATGTATACACATATATATATATACATACAAGAAATGTATATATATACATATATATGCTGAAATTTAGTTACATCAGAAAAATAAGTCTGTTTTCTTCATCTTTTGGTATGTTTTCTGTTACATGCAGCTAAGCCCATTCTTAGATCATAAAATTGTCAAAAGATTGTAATCCAAATTCCTTTCTGTGGCATGGGAGAGCTTACATAAGCTCACCACCATATATGTATGTATGTGTATATATATATATATATACATATATATATATATATATATATATATATAATATATATGTATGTGTATATATATATATGCATATATATGTATATGTATATATATCTTCAGACTGACTTTTAATATTCTGAAACTGATTGTCTTTGTTCTAACCAATGCATTCTCCAAAATGTATAACAATAGAAAATCAGGAAGTTCTTTCAAAATTATTATTTTGTTTAAGTTTGGAAAATTCTAATTTCTTTACACTTCTCTGGAAATGCAGAACAGATAATGATATGCAGACTATGAGATGTAAAGAAATCTGAGTTTCTTTCAAAATTATTATAGTAAAGAAATATGAATGTTTTGAACTAAATGTTTTCTAAATATATTTGCCCACATAATTCTTATTCAGAAAACACCTTGTTCAATACTCATTATAAGCATTACAGAAGAATGGCATTGTGAAATTCTGTATCCTAAGCACATGACATTTCTCACAGTCTTTTAAACATGCCTTTTATCTTCATTTCAAAGTTTTGTTGACAATGTCACTGCTTCCTCTAAATTCCCATTTTTACTTGTTTTCACCTAGGACACTGCTCATCACATACAAACTCCTCTGACTTTATATGGTGAAGACACAGGATTGACTCTGTCCTCAAGAGATGAGCATAATTTTACAGATTAAATTGAAATTTTCATAGGACGGGATTTGTTTGCTAGATGTTACATGACACATAAATGCTGGTTACAATTCAAAATCCATAAAACCACACAGAACTAAACAAGGAACTTGAAGTTTTACCCAAATGGTATCACTGTCACTAAAAACTTCCATGAGAACAACGTGTGTGTGTTTACACACACACACACACACACACACACACACACACACACGCACACTTTGTTTTACATTTTTCTTTCAGTCCTTTCGATTTAAATCAAATAGATAGATAATCTTTTGATGGTAGTAGTCTGAATAATTTCATCTTGAGAACATTAGAGCATATGAATTCTGCCTTAGGCTTGTGTTGAATTTAGATGATTATTCAGTATTTCCTTGTAGTAAAATGATCCCTATTGGGTTTTTGTCATCGAAAAAATATCACGCCATAATCATATTTGATTTTCACCTTGAGGTAAGCTGATACAATTAAACACACTAGAGTCTCTTTAAGCAGAAAACTTATTAAAGTGAAGTGACCAAACAGGAAATATTTTATAATCTTCACACTACATTTCTCTATGACTAAGTATGAGGAATAAGATAAATCTCATAATTAAAAAAAAAGTTATTAGACTTCTAAAAGATAAACTAGTGGGTTTTCACAAAGTTACTTCTTTCAGGTACACCCCAGACGACTGACACTGCTCGGACCCTATATTTACTTGTTATTGGAAAGGGAACAATGACATCCTTCTCACCTTCCCTACCTTAACTGACACATTGGTTTTCTCTCTTTTACCCTACACTTCTTGATAATACAAAAGTAAAAAAATCCATTGATTATTCACTTATTTTATACTTGTAAATTTCCTGGCATTTTTTATGTTTATTCAACACAGATATTTTTATTCCTCTTTCATATACAATCAACTAACATACATTGGCAAAGTTTTCCTTAATAATTTTTCTATATGTTGAGTGTATGTTTAACTGTAAGACATCATGGCATGGTAAGTCAACAACTCAGAACACACACACACACACACACACACACACACACACACAAACAAGAAGGTAAACACATAGGAGAATTAATCAGTTAAAAATTATTTTATCCAATTCCATTCATATACATACAGAAAAAAGTATAACTAGAAATAATTAGGGTATGAAACATCGTTGCTTATCTAATCTAATCTTTGTCTCATACCTGTACATACTTTTACAATCTCCTCATTGTAAGCTTTATGATTCTTGATACTAAACCTTATTTGTTATAACATGGGACTCGTTTGTGCTTTTTTAAGGAAAGTATTTATAAATTATTCAGATAATTGGCAAACATGGTCCAATTTCTTTAGAATAAACTGATCATATAGAATATATATATTCTATAATTGTTGGTATTTAATTATGCCTGCATACACTGACAATACTGTCACTGTTATTTTACATATGAACTGAATCTCAGAGAAATTACTTATTTTGTCAAAAGTCACATAGCTATTAGATTGGTGCAAAAGCAATTGCAGTGTTTGCAATTATTTTTAACCTTTTAAACTGCAATTACGTTTGCACCAACCTAATAATAACTCTGGGTTGAATATTGGACTACAATTCTGCTGTAAACTCAATTTATTATAATCATAACTAATATCCTCTATTTAATGTCTAGTCACAAAAAATAACATTAAAATTAATACCATATTGTTAATACTTACAACAATTATTATTGATATTTTACCATGTTAAGACATTGCATTAAGTAATTTATACACAGTATCTAAAATTTGTATATTTACACTGGAATTATATTTTCACAGATTAAAAAAAAAGACAATGTTGTGCCTTCTTCAAAAGACCGTACAGTTGATACAAGGTAAAGTTCAATGAACTCTAGTATCTGTAGTCTTGGTCCTATTTCACATTAATTTTTATTTTCTAGTGATTATCTTTTTATTTATCGTAGAAAAGTAAAATGTTTCTTCAGTTCTACTGAAATCATCAAAACCAGTGTCTGTTAGCAAGGTTATTCTTTACATTGCTATTTATAATTCAGTTCATACTTTCCCTGTATAAATTTGATACCTAGCACAGAAGACAATTTTCTTGTAGGCCTGTGCATTTCTAGTTTTCTTACCTTTTCCAATTGCTTTGTCTTTCCAATTTATTTTCTGCTCTTTCTATATCTCTCTCAGTCTAACTCTTGCTGTCCTTTTACTGTCCTTGCTCTCACCTCTGGTCTCCCCTTCGTTCTCTCTGATTTGTTTGGATTTACAAGTTAAACATTCCCACTTTTACATGAATATTTCCCTTTCGATGTGGAAAGCTTAATTTACTATAATACTGGGCATTACAATAAGCACTCATGGCATATAAAACACAGCATAATCTAGATATTGCAGTCTTATGTATCAGGTTTCACACTGAAACATACATTTAGCATAGTGTTTTATATAATTAGTAAGAGCAGCATGGTAGGTGTCTTATCCTCCAATCCAAAATCCAGAAAACATCTCGAGGAATATGAGGTCTGAAGCTGAACTAAGATGCAAAAATAAACAAATGGGAACAAAGATGAGGAGCTAGAGGCCTGGGAAGGAAGGAAAAGATACTTTATTCTGCCAGAAATCTAATGAATTAATGGCCAATGCAGAGAAAAATTTGTGGTGGAGTAGTTAATGTCTGGATCATTTCATTGGGTAGGCAAATTCCTCAAGGATTCCAAATACATTACAGCCCACTCTGAATGCTGGACAAACGACTTACCACCATTGATCAAAGCTGACTTTGAGGGTGTCCTTCAGGTGCCTCCCATAGTGATGTGAACCAAGTGCCACTTCCTGGATCCCTTGCATTTCTTATGGCTGCTAGTGAACATCAATAATATGAATTCCATTTTAATTTTTTCTGTAAGGGATCTTATTTATAGAGCAATTTCCAGTGCAGTGTCTTGTCTCTATGAAATGATTGCCAACTCAGGCAGCCGTTAAAGTTTACTGCCTAGGCCTTCCTTCAAGGTACAATATGGACATTACTTTCAAAAGTAATTTGGAATATGGGGTGAGAATAATATGTTAACTCTTTGCAAACACTCACTGAGACAAGGAAGCTCTTGCCTCTGGAACTGATGCTGTGCTTTTCTAAGGGAATATAAAATAAAGCATTAAAACTTACTTTGTACTGACCTCATGTATAAATTAATGATGTCTCATTTTCAAGTGAGCATTATCTCACAGAATTTTAGTTTTTAATTGAAGGAAATATCATTTTATTTCATGTCAGCTTTCATGCGAGTACTGTAACCCTCACCCACACACGGATACACTACATAAGCTGTCACATTTTTATGTGTTCTCTCTTCTTGGGCAGAGGCATATTTCCACTCAGCAGCCTGTCTCCACTCTCCTACACAAATTAAATAATGACATTCCCCAGCTATAACCTAGTTAGTAAAAGATGCTATTCAGAATGGAACCTGATCTTTCAAAGTTGAAATCTGTTCATCTAAAGCTTCAGGGAACATATTGCAATATTGAAATATTTCCTAAACATGATTTACACTAATTGCTGTCTACACATTCTTCTTTTTTTTTTCTATTACAAATATGTTACTGATGGAAATACAGTCTTAGAATAAGGAAGTCTAGTTTAGCTCATTTCTAGATTTAGAACGGACTTCTCTGACCACTTTGACTGAGAAGGGAAGAAACCTCATTGGAAGGCCAGTTCCATTGTTGGGTCCAATTTTAGTTTTA